>NW_007251310.1:754407-766042 GCF_000164805.1 Carlito syrichta | reverse complement strand
CACTCACCTCAGCCTCCCAAAGGCACGGGATTACAGGCTGAGCCACCGAGCCCAGCTCATTTGGATCTTGTATAGAAATCAGCTGGGCACTGTGGCTCATGCCTGTAATCCCAGCACTTTGAGAGGCAGAGGGCAGAGGATTGCCCGAGTCCACTAGTTTGAGATCAGCCTGGGCAACTTGGTGAGACCGCATCTCTACAATAAATCAAAAAATTAGCCGAGTATGGTGGTATGCACCTGTGGTTCCAGCTACTTGGAAGGCTGAGGCAGAAGGAACACCTGAGCCCTGCAGGTTAAGGCTGCAGTGGCCATGAACCTGCCACTACACTTCAGCTGGGCAATAGAGTGAGACTCTATCTTAAAAAAAAAAAAAAAAAAGAGAAAGGAATTATACAACATGTGACATTTTGTATTTGACCTCTACCTTAAGCAGGATGTTTTAAGATGTAGCATGTATCCGAATTTCCTTTTTAAGGCTAAATAATATTCCACTATATGAATATACCATAATTTATTTATCCACTCATCTGTTAATGGGCATTTGGGTTGGTTCCACCTTTTGACTTTTGTGAATAACACTGATGTAAGCATCTGTGCATACGTTTTCTTTTTTTTTTGAGTTGGAATCTCATGCTGTTGTCCAGGCTGGAGTGTAGTGGCACGCTGACGGCTCCCACAGCCTTGATCTACTGGGCTCATGTGATCCTTTTGCTTCAGCTTTCCAAGTAGCTGGAACTACAGGCATGCACCACCACGACCGGCTAATTTTTTTAATATATATATATAATTTATTGTAGAGATGAGGTCTCACCATATTGCTCAGGCTAGTCTCAAACCCTTGAGCTCAGGTAATCCTCTTGCCTCTGCCTCCCAAAATGCTGGAATTATAGGCATGAGCCACTGTACCTGGCCCATTTTCTTTTGGGTACATATCTAAGAGGAATTGCTAGGTCTCTTAAATTTTTTTTTTTTCTAGTTCCCCAATAAAGAAGATTCATTTCATAAGTTTGTGGCTCCTGAAGAAGTCCTTCCTTTCACCGAAGGTACAGAAGCTGTGTGTGTGTTTGGGGATTTTGTGCATGCATGGTTTTTAGTGGTCAGTAGGACTGAATGCTGTTGGGTGGTGATTTTTATCAAATTTCTTATAGTGGCTGTTTTCTTCAGTGGCTTGAAGTGCTGTGGTACCTGAGTCCATGTTAATTTGTTCTGAGACTAATAGATTTTAGCTGAGTTGTTGGGGCCATGGTGGGTTGGATCAGCCAGCATGACTGGGTTTGGCTTTGCACACTGTTTGAGATATGGACAACCGAGTGGGAAGGAGTGCCTGTTTGCGGTTGCTGTGCGGGTCGTTCTGATGAACCGGCTGCCAGAGGAAGCAGGCTCTGGGATGTTCCTTCTTAGAAAGCCACCTGTAGCCTGGGTCCCCTCGTGTGCTAGAGTCCTTTTCTCTGGCTTCTTCTAAAGGCAGTGTGCTGCTCAGTGAGCCTGCTGCCTCATTAGCAGCGAAGCTGGCCTTATACCTGCGAGCAAAGCACAGTACTTGGGGTGCTAATTCCTCTTGGAAGTTGACTGACTTCATCCCTGTATTTAAATGTTCTTTCTCAAGTAGTAGTCACTGAGCACCGCATCCAGCACTGTTCCAGGCACTGGGGACATCACAGTGAACAAAACATAAATAAGGGCCCGCTCCCAGGACATACACCCTGTTGCTGAGGACAGATGAGAAACGTCAGGTCATGGATGTTTTAGGAAAGAATCAAGCAACGGTGACATGATGGGATGTGGCTAGGGGACTCAGACTAGGGAAGGGTCTTCATGAGATGCCATTTCAGCTGAGTCCTGCATAAGTGGAGTCCCCCACGTGAGGATCGGGGAAAGGGTTTTCCAGGCACTGGTCCAAGTGCCTGAGTTGGGCCCTTGGAAGGAGATGCCATGTGGCTGGAGACGGGCAGCGGGAGTGGAGCCGGCTGTAATTAGCGGGTGTCGGGGCGGGGCCTGCCACACTGTTTGCAGTCCCGACTGACTTTCATTCTAAGGGCTGTGCAGAGGTACAGGAGAGTTCTAAGCAGGGAGCATCATGGTCTGAAGTCACTTCTTGGGGTTTGCGTTTGGCCACAGCTTCCTTCCTCGGGCAGCCAACCTGCCTGCACCATTGAGCCTGGAGTCTGCACACTTGGTTATTGGCATAGAAACCTCTGTTCACCTCAGCTCATGTTCTTGCCTTTCAGGGGACATTCTGGAGAAGGTCAGCGTCCACTGCCCCGTGTTTGACTATGTCCCCCCGGAGCTCATCACCCTCTTCATCTCCAACATTGGGGGGAATGCCCCTTCCTACATCTACCGCCTGATGAGTGAGCTCTACCACCCTGACGACCATGGCCTCTGACCTCTGTCCTCAGCAGACACTGCTCAGGGACACGGGAGACGGCGGGGCTGTGGAAACGCTCTTCCCTGCAGTGGGGAGTGGCCAGGAGTCAGCTAAATACCCTGACACCGCTGCCTTTCCAGTCGAGGGCACACGTCCAGGACTGTTTCTTGCCTCTTGGGTCTTAGCAGAGCAGCAGGGCTTAACCTATTGGTTTTGGAGCTTCTGAGTGACCTGGTGGCGTCTGTTTCAGGAACTTAAACTTTCTGGTTCAGTGGTGTGTTAAACATAACACTGACTACCTTGCTGGGATACAGATTTTTGCTCAGCGATGGCTACCACACCTCTTCCTAGGCTGTGCCAATAAAAACTACTTGAAGGTTCCTGGGCTGGTTTATTTCTCGTCCTGCTCCAATTGCACTGCTTGAAACAGTGGCAGGAGAGTTTTCTCATGTTTTCTTAAAGGGTTTTAGTTAAAGGGAATGTCTAAAACATAGAAGTACAAATGAAAGCATTCACAGTTGCCTTTGTAAGTCACTGGAAATGGCCCCAACAACCTGTTTTAGTAGTCTTTAGAGTGATTCCAGAACCTCTGTGATCAAAACCACCTGGGAACCCCAAAATCCACCATCTTGGGCTTCATCTCAGGCCTGCTACATCTGATCTCTGGGCACCACCTAGGAGTCTGGTCCAAGCTTTCCAGAAAAGGATCCTTTCATGTCCTGTTTATAGGACTGTAAACTGGTACAGCCTTTTTGAGGGCAGTTTAGAACCTGCCCTTCTAGAACTATTTGTACAAACACACAAAGGTTTATACGAGCCTGTTCAGTATAGCAGTTACGTCACAGCCTGAGTGTCCAGTAACAGGAAAAAGGTTAAGTAGCTTGACATTTACATTGTGGAATATTCCACGGCAACAGAAAGTTCTGGAGGGTAGCTTGCAGGTAGTACCTGTACTGAAAACGTTTTGAAGACAAATGCAGGTTTACCCTGCATTTAATATGAATCAGTTACCAATATTTAAAAATCTGGGGATGACAGTCAAAAATCCAGGTTTCTTGCTTTTCTTGATAACTCAGATTTGGCAATTCTGGGCCAACATTCCTCAGTGGCAGTGGTTGGCTGTAGTTTGTAGCATCTGGTTCTGTTCGATGGAAAACCTGCAGTTTTCTGCAGGTCCTACTGGATCATTTAACTCTTTTGTGTTATCTGCCTAATCCCTGTAGGTATGAATTGTAACCCTGGTGCAGAAAGAATGGGATAGATTTGTAAGGAAGTTCATTTTATGCTCTGTTAAAAACAAGCTGGGAAGAAACCAAGTGCAGAGCAATGTGCTTAATATGACCCTTACTTCATTCAGACAGAACTCTGTACATGCATGGAAAAGTTTAGAAGTATTAACACTGAGCAGTGGCAAGCAGGGGGCATCCGGTTTTATTTGCTGTGTTTAAAATTGTTTCCACAAAAGTCTCCCCAAGTGGGCTGCCATGTTTAAGAACCAGTGGCACAAAGCAGAGCACCCCACTGCCCGCTCATGCATCTGTGGGTGGAGGCAGCGCAGGGCACTGCACGTCTGCTTACTTTTTGAGTTGGAGTCTCTGTCTCTCAGGTGGGAGTGCAGTGGCACACTTACAGCCGCTGCAGCCTCACCCTGCTTGGTTCAGGTGGTCCTTCCGCCTTAGCCTGGCAAGTAGCCGGAACCATGCCCAGCTAAGTTTTTGATTGATTGTAGACTCGAGGTCTGCCATGTTGCCCAGGCTAGTCTTGGACCCCTGAGCTCAGGCAATCCTCTGGCTTCCATCTCCCAAATTGCTGGATTACAGGCGTGAGCCACTGCGCCAGGGTGACTGCATGTTTCACGAGCAAGTGGCTGAGAGACTTTAAACCACACTTGGGTCAGCACTGGCAGAGGCAGGCTGCGAGGGCAAGGCCACTTCTCTTTGGCACCTCTTTGAGACAGATCTTTGCCTTAGGCCTCTTGTCCTCCTGAGAGGAAAAAACAGGACTGAAGAGAGCTAGTATTTTAGGCTGACCTAAAAGCTGTGTGACTCAGAAGAGCCTGACTCACCCCGGCCCTAGCCTGTCGATTTCTTGAAGTATCCAAGACCCCACGCTTTCTCAGTGAAGTGGCTTGTGGCTACCAATTACAGCAACTGTCTCCGCCGAAGGCACCGATTCTCAAAGCAGTTCACTTGGGAACGACTGTGTGGTTTGGAGTAAGAGCGGCAGTGGGGCAAGGAACTCAAATCGGTTCCAGGCTCCAAAAATGCTTTATGATACTTGTCCTTTGTTCATCTCGGTCTCTGTGTCTAAAACTGGCACCAACATCCTTCCTAGGCATGACTGAGACGGACCAACATTACCAGGGGAGAAGCTCTGTTCCATCCCTTTCTGGGGAGAAGCTCTGTTCTGTCCCTTTCTGGTCAAATCAATTTTTTAAAATCTACATATTTATTTTTAATTTGTATTGCATTATCTTTGTTGCTTTATTGTTTTGATAGAGGGTGCCAAAAAGTGTACACATATTTTATGAAAGGAAAAACTGTATTAAAATTGTAATACTCTATATATACCGATAACAAAAGATGAATACAAGTCATGTTTGACTTCCGCAATTACAAGAGGTATTCAAAGTTGTTACCATCAGAGTCCAGACACCTCTGATTACAGTGAACTATTGCAGGACTTACTGCTGTGCGAGGCCTCCCTGATTTTCCCCTGTGCACAGCACACAGTGCCATGTGTCTCAAACTTACCACAAATGCATGCAATGGTTAAACGTGTTGGAGGTTCTGTTGCATACTCATTCATTCCCCTTCTGGTCAACTTCTTACAGTGCCGAGATCTGAGCTGCAGGAATACATATGCTTCAGAATCTTTATGGCCTCAGTAGGTAAACCCCCAAAGTCTCGTCTGCCTACTTCTCTCCCTTTTCCTATTTGAGGAGAGGTGAATACTGGAAAGAGAACCTAGCAGAACAGGAAGGAACAGGAATCCGTGTCGAATCACCACCCGACAGCCTTTCTTGTGCCTGTTTCCTGCCCCTGCCTTGTAAGCAGGGCCCAGAAGCTCAGGAAGAAACTTGTAGCTCAGAGGGAATTAATAGCACTAGGATTCCATGCTATGAAAGTCTTCCTGAACATGCTAAATAAACCAAGTTAGATAACAGTGCAGTCTGTAAAGACACTTTTTCCCACGGTTTCTATCTTCCAATCTGGGTGGAGAGGAGGAAAGGCACCATTCTTGGAACTCAAATAAGGAACAGAAATTCCTAATTTAGCCTCAGAAGAGAAGTCTGAAAAATACTCGATAGGAAAAACTGAAGTGTAAAGTAATACCTCAAAGAAGTCAATGTTGGTACCCACAGCATCATAAGTTTCACAGATGTGCTTCAAAACTGTTTCTCAAAGCAAACGTTGCATCAGTCTCTGGGCTAATGACAGCTGCTGGCCACACAGTTCCCTTGTGAAGCTACATGACTCCATAACACTACCTATGGTGAGCTCAGCACATCAGAACTGCTTTGCCACAGACAGTATCAGATGGCGATGTGGTTATCGTAAAGGCCTCATACTATCCACCTGTCTCACAAAAACTCCCTCTGCTGCCTAGTTGACACAAAAGAGCTATTTTGCAATGTGGTTTAGAAGTGTTTTCCATGTGGTCTACTTTGCTCTGAACTATGCTTACCCAGGATATTGTGTGATAACTAGGCAAGTAGGATTGATAAAAACCTGTAGTCTAAGCTTCCAGTCTCCACATCACTCATACCATGGAGGGCAAGCCTGCAACCTAGCTGCACTTTGAAACAGTGGTTGCTTGATGTTTATATTAGTATTGTGCTGAAGAGATGTTCAGTAATGTTTTCTCTTTTCTTTTTTTGAGTTGGAGTCTCACTCCTTTGCCCAGGCTGGAGAGCAGTGGCACGCAGGCTCATGGCCACCCCGGCGTTGACCTGCTGGGCTCCGGCGATCCTTCCGTCTCAGCTTTCCGAGTAGCTGGAACTACAGGCATGCGCTACCACGCCTGGGTATTTTTAAATTTTTATTGTAGAGACGAGATCTCGCCAGGTTGCCCAGGCTGTCTCGAACCCGCGGGCTCAGGCAATCCTTGGCATCCCGAAGTGCTGGGATTACAGACTGAGCCACCAAGCCCAGTCTCAGTAATGTTTTCTCAGGCACGTTAAGTTTAGAATTAAGACCTACCTAGAGCAGAAGCTACTTAGTGGTGAAGAAACAACAGGATTCCCCAAAGTTATCATGTATATGTAAAATCCTGCAGTGAACTAAAATGCAGTGTTGAATAACATTACCCATAGAGGCTCACGCCAACCCTTCTCTTTTGGTTGGTTGGTTTGGACCTTCTTTGCTTTTGAAGAAGACAAGAGCAAGTTGAAAGGCCAGAGTCAGGCAAGGTTGGCCAACCCCGCCTGTTGGACTGCTGCTTGGCACGTGCGAGCTTGCTGGCTTGATAGATCCAATGTGCAGGACAGAGGCCCACAGCCTTGAGCAGGTGCCTGGATTTTACCAGATGTTTCTGGGTAGACTGAGGGCTGTGTTCCATCTGGGCTGGGCTAAACGATCCAAGGGTTGGAAACGTAAGCCATGTGATGACCCCTTTTCTTCACATCCACACCACCTCAATGAAATAGTTAGAAGGGACGCACTACAGAGCTCCTGAAGGATGGCAACAGACAAAAGGAGGGGCTGGAAGGAAGAAGGAAAGGAGGCCGTTTGTGCAGATTATTCCGCATTTGGTTTCCAGCACTCCTCTCCCCTGTCCCGGCCTCCCTTTGTGTTGTCTCTGCCGACAGGTGGCTCAGCTGAGAGGGAAAACAGGCGTGACATATGCCGGCGGGTTCTCTCTGTTAGCCTTTACCTTTGGGGAGGTTTGGCGGAATGAGTGGTTCTTCAGGTGGGAAACAGGTAGTGAGAGAATCTGGGTGCCCCAAACTGCTCCTCCTTCCAGATGTGCTGAGCTGGGTGCCCACCTGAGGCAACAGCCAAGCTGGCCTGCTGAGCTCTCGAGGAGCGGCTGAGCTGCGTCTGCTCTTCTCAGCTCGGCCTCCTCAGCCCCCCCACATCTCGAGGATTGGGCCTCAGGACCCTTCTGCTTTGCCCGTTTTGCTTGCCATCGTTTTTTCACTGTCTGCTATGCCCAGATCCCGGCTGTTCGCGTGTGACCTGTGACCACGAGCCCCTTCGTTCTCATGCCCGTGTAGTTCTAGATCCCAGCCAGGCTCTGGACCTTGCCCGGCCCCCTTCCCCAGCCCCCGTTCCTTCCAGCCTGCTCTATGCTTTGCCTTAGGCTTTTCTGATCCGAGCTCCTACTGCCAACTACAGCCTTAATTCTGACAGTGGGACTGTGACCTCCTCTTTACTCAGTAAAGGAGAGCTCACTGGGACTAGCGGGGACTCAGTGACCCCTATAGCTAGAGGAAATGACCATATTCTAGAACCACTTTCCTTGTCCCTCTCCTTGAGCAAAGTTAAGCCTACTGAAGGTAGAGACAGCTAGCTAGGCATCTTTATTTCTCAATAAAATTTTGATGAATATTACAGAAAAAGGAATATTCAAGAAGGCTGCATTTCACATCTCATCTCTCAAAGTTTACTCTAAAGGCACTAAAGCCTTCACTGTCCAGAATCTCAAAAAGTGGAACCACCAAGTTTGTGAGCCAAATGAATTTCTAATACATTAGAAATATAGTATGAGGGACAGTACACGTAACCTGGGAAAGAGTGTGCACTCTGAGACCACACAGGCCTGGGCTGAATTCTGGCTCTCCTAGCTAGGGCTCAGCAAACCAGCCTCACGCCCCCAAGCCTCGGTACTTTTACCATAAAAAGGGAAATCAGCTTCCTAAGAGGATATGTTCAGCCTAGCCTAAGCTTCCCCTTTTGTAAAATGGGGAGGAAAATGCCAGCTTATCTCTTGGGTTGTCAAGCAACTCAAATAAGACAAGGAATGTGAAAAATTATGTTGTAGATTTAAAGCACCATATGGTGTTAAAGATTACTATCATGGGAGGAGGGCAAAAAGATTACTATCACGTATTAGAAAATTAAATATATCTTTGTTATTATGGCATCTGAGTTAAAAACAAAACAGAACAAAACAAAGCCCTAACAGATGATAAGAGTCATCTGTTAGATATTTTTTTGCTAATAGGCTGTATCTATGCTGATACATGCTACTGAGCTTATAAATAATTAAAGTAGGATAACTGTCTTACATTACTTGAATCAGGCTGGCCAGGAAGACTGGCTACAAAATTTACGGAGACTTTTTTCAAGTCCTCTGCTATTCTTTAGAACAAATATATATATAGCAAAATCTTCTGAAATTGTACCCCAACATCCTAATAAGAGGTATCGAGACACTTTTTAAAATCCTACAAATGAGTCTGACCTAAAAATATTTTTTAAACGTCCAGGACAGTTGGACCCACGCAGCTCCGAGGAGTAGAGGCAGAGGCCCAAGGCCACGCCACCCACCGGACCGAGTGGCAGAGTCCGACAGTCCGGCAAACCCCCTGAGAACACCCTTCTTTCTTGGGTGGTGTCTCCCTGTCTATGAAACTCCTGTTTGAACGTATTTAGAAGACGAAAGGCCATTTGTAGACAGTAGTGCCTGTTCTCCAGGGTTCCAATTACGTAAATCTGCAAGGATCCCTGGAAAACAAGGGAAGGCTCTCCCTGAACCTTCTCCGGGGCACACACTAATGAATGCAATACTTTCACTGCTCTTGTTAGAGTCACTCCAGCGCTGCTGGCAAAGGAGCTTTTCTTCCATGAGCACAAATTGGTTTCCTGTATTAAAAAATGAGGAAAATCATTCCATTGATAGAAAGGCCATTCAGACAAGCTGGTCAGGAAGTACAAAAGCGGCGCTTCTCATTGCGTCATCTTACCAGTTGTACAACACCCCAGGCGCAACCAACATTATCGCTGGCCTTTTGGTCTTTTTCCTCCTATGCAACTCTTGTACATTGAGTCCTATTAACCACAAATCAAGCCACGGGAAGATGTGTGGGAATATGGATTGAGAGCAGCATCACAGGCATCTGCAGCAAGACCAGTCCTGGTCCCAAGTGAAATTATGAGGGCATTAGATAGGCATCATGTAATAAAACCAAGATACCAACTGAAAGGGACCAAAAGAACCCCGTCTCCTGCAACAAAGAAAAAAGTGTAGAACATTTATCTAGTTAGGCGGAAAGAATAAATGTTGTGTTTTGATATGACAATTACTTTCACATGAAGAGATACTTTATAAAAGACAAGAAAAAATTCATTTTAGAAAACAAGCTCAACATACTTTTACCATTTTACTCATTTGGGACACGACATCAGTCTCTAAGTTTTTAAAGAGGCAATAAAGCAAAACAAAAAAACCAGGAGCTGGAATTTAAATTTTTCCTATTCTATCCTAGTCCTTGCTTCTCTTTGTTAACAGTTTTTATCCCTAAAACAGTTTAGTTAAAGCCCGATGGAAGACGTCAGGGAATGTTTCCACTGGGAGAAGAGCAAGTCCCTAAGGCTGAGACTTAGGCTGGGGAGCAGTGGCAGAGGGCAGTGCTGAAGGGAAAGGGTGGCTGGGGAGAAACCCCGGGGCAGCTGGGAAGACAGACTGTGCCTTAGAGGTTAGCATCAGCTGGATTCCATAAATGCAGATCTGAAGATTGAAAAAAGTTGGGCAAAATAAAAAAGCACACCCCGCAAGCACCAGCCAGCCAAACAGCCAACCAACCCGACAATTATTCATTATGTTTTATCACTAAATAAATTGCAAATGGTAGATATGATACGGTAATCTCCTGTGTCCATGGATGCAAATGGATGAACCATCTTAAGGCTGGGTTCCAGCTGGCAATTCAAGTAGCGAAATCACCTGCTCAAGAAAGCCGGATACCAAGGGCCCTGCTGTCCTGAAGCTGCTTGGGGACACGGGCTGATGCAGTCAGGGCTGAACTGGTCTTGCTGCTCTGCTCTTTGCTCCAAGGCATGCAGCAAGCCCCCTTGGGTTCCCTTAGATCTGTGGCTCTGTTCTCATGGTGGCTCACAAGGAGGCATGGACTGCTGCAGCGTCTGTCTTATGTCACACCCTGCTTTTCCAAAGAGATGCCAGGCCTGGGCCATTTTGTGAAGTTTAGCAAGATTGGGTTTAATCTACGGGAGGAAAAGAATAACTATAATTAGCAATATGAAATGCCAGGTAGCATACAAGTATTTCCAAAGTATGGCTATTCAAATCTACTGAGATTTCTAATTTTTAGATTCAGAAAAGATTATAGATTTTTTTTAGGAACAGTGGGACTCAGAACTTTGTCTAGATTCCCATCTCTTCAGCACTGTTTTTCCTGTCATCTGAAACAAAGAGTTTTTAATAGAGTAAAATCAATCGGATGAGTCAGAAAACATGACTACCCCGAAAACTCCATGCAAGAACAGCCTTCACATCCCTCAGCAGGAAAGGCAGGTGGAAGGAAAGACCCTGGAAAGCGACAACATGGACATTCCCACTGTGCTCTCACCATGTTCTCTTTCACTGGAGGTGAACAAGGACAATGTTCTTAATTTCAGTCACTCCGTGCCTTTGTTGCCCCCTCATCATTCATGGGTTGCTAAGAGTCAGGGGCAAAGCACAGCATGGAGGTCTAAGCTTGGTTCCCTGCCAGATGAGCCTCGAACTGTAACTCAAGCTCCTCAGTGACAGCTAACTATGGTCCTAGGCCACAGTTCCAGTTCACAGTCCTAGTAGGTACTATCAAGACACTGGATGTCCAAAAACATATCTCAAAAATCATCCTTCACGACCAAATAGGCTTTATCCCCAGGATGCAGGGCTGGTTCAACATTTGCAAGACCAAAATGTCATTAAATACATCAACGGATGTAAAAACAAGAACCACATGATTACATCATTAGATCCAGAAAAAGCTTTTGATAAAATCCAGCATCCTTCTTGGTAAAAACCCTCAAACACCTAGGTATAGAAGGAACATACCTCAAAATACTAAGTGGCGTCTATGATAAACCCACAGCTAACATATTGCTAAATGGACAGAAATTGGAAACATTTTCCCTAAAAACTGGAACAAGACAAGGCTGCCCACTCTCACCCCTCTTGTTCAACATTGTGTTGGAAGTCCTAGCTTGGGCAATTAGACAAAAGAAGGAAATCCAGGGTATCCAAATAGGAAATGACGAAGTCAAGTTATCCCTCTTTGCTGATGATATGATCCTATATCTTGAAAATCCAAGAGAA
>NW_007251310.1:740278-754240 GCF_000164805.1 Carlito syrichta | reverse complement strand
GCAGCCTCGAACTGCTGGGCTCCAGCGATCCTTCCGCCTCAGCCTTCCAAGTAGCCAGAATTACAGGCATGCGCTACCATGCCTGGCTGACAGAGACCCAAATTAAAAGCACAATCCCATTCACAATAGCCACACACAAAAATGAAATACCTTAGCATCTTCCTAACCAGAGAAGTGAAAGACATTTACAATGAGAACTACAAAACACTGCTCAAAGAAATTCAAGAAGACACAAACTAATGGAAAAATATTCCATGCTCATGGATAGGGAGAATCAACACTGTTAAAATGTCCATCCTACCAAAGGCAATCTACAGATTCAACGCAATACCCATTAAGCTATCAACATCATTCTTCTCAGACAATACAGAAATTCATATGGAAACATAAACGACCATGAATAACCAGAACAATCCTTAGCAAAAGAAACAAATCAGGAGATATTACACTTCCAGACTTCAAACTTTACTATAAGGCTATAGTAGTCAAAACAGCCTGGTACTGGTACAAGAACAGGCACACAGACCAATGGAACAGGATAGAGATTCTGGAAGCAAAGCCTCAATTTCTCAACCAACTCATCTTTGACAAAGCTTCCAACAACAACTACTGGGGAGAGGAGAATCTACTCAGTAAATGGTGCTGGAAAACTGGCTGATCACATGCAGAAGGTTGAAACAGGACCCCTACCTATCACCATACACAAAAATTAACTCGAAATGGATCAAAGACCTAAATATAAAACCTCAAACTATGAGAATCTTAGAAAATGCAGGAGACCCCTTATGGAAATTGGAACTGGCAACCAATTCCTATTCAGAACCCTAAATGCCCATACCTTAAGAAATAAGATAGACAAGTGGGACCTCATCAAACTAAAGAGCTTTTGCAAAGCAAAAGAAACCATCAAGAGAGAAGGGAGACAGCCCACAGAATGGGAAAAAATATTTGCCAACTGTATATCTGACAAAGGCTTGCCATCTAGGATCTACAAGGAACTCAAATGCACCAAAAAGAAAAAAACAAACAGCCCATTAAAAAAGTGGGCAAAAGACATGAATAGACACTTCTCAAAAGAAGATATATGGACAGCCAACAGACACATGAAAAAGTTCTCAGCCTCACTCATTATCAGAGAAATGCAAATCAAAATCACATTGCAATATCGCCTAACCCCAGTAAGAATGGCCACCATTAATAAAACAAACAACAACAGATGCTGGTGAGGATGTGGAGAAAAAGGAAGCTTCTACACTGCTGGTGGTAATGCAAACTAGGGCAACCTCTTTAGAAGACAGTGTAGCGGTATCTGAAAGAACTAGAAATTGACCTTCCATAAGAACCAGCAATTCCCCTATTGGGAAAATACCGGAGGAACTCAAATCATTCTACAAAAAACATACCTGCACACGTATGTTTGTTGCAGCTCTATTCACAATAGCAAAAACATGGAACCAACCATGTTGCCCATCAAAGCTGGACTAGATAAAAAAAAGTGGTACATATACACAATGGAATATTATGCAGCCATAAAGAAGAACAAACATATGGATTTCACAGCAACTTGGATGGATTTAGAGTCAATTATACTCAGTGATCTATCACAGAAACAAAGAACAGAGTACCATATGTTCTCACTCATAAACAGACCTTGAACAATTATAATACTATAAGAAAGTGATTAGCAGTAGTGGGAAACTGTCAGGGGAGGGGGGTGGGATTGGCAGTTGAGGAAAACTGCCAGGGGAGAGAGGGGCACACTTCATCAACAAGGGTACCTGCATAATCAACATTTGTATACCTAACCCTGAATTGTACCCCACATCTTTATAATTAAAAAAAAAGACACTGGATGTCTAGGCTATATTTTGCCCATGGTGGATTTGCTGTGCTCTTACCAATTTTCAGCAGCTTCAGGAAGAACTGCATCCTATCAAACCTACAGCTAGTAGGTACCAGATGTTCAGCATACATAAGTCTGTACATGTGTTAAGCTTAAGGATACAAAGCCAGGCTGTGGGTGACCTGACAGCTAAGTCTAAACTTCATCTTGAATTCAAGCTGGAAGATGAAATGGCTGAGGCCTTACAGGAAACTTCCAATGCAGCCTTTTCAAAACTCTTATATTTCAGGAAGGATTAAGACAGATCACATTTGGACAGTAGGAGCCGAGAAGATAAACTTTGTTCCCTCCTGCTCCCGTTAGTCAAGGACGTACCACTTTCTCCTGCTCCAGGTGGTCTATGTCAGCCAATGGCAGCATAGAAGGCCTCCCGTGAGCACACTGGAAGGGCAGCTGGCACAGGGAGAGGGCTGCAACAAGACGACGGCTCTCCTCGAGGCTCAGGCCATCGTTAAACTTAATGGCCCCTAGACGAAAGAGAAGCACACAGGTTATAGTATATGCAGTGGGAAATGCTGCTGGCTGTGCCAAGAGCCAAACAGCGGGGAAAGTAGCATTTCTCAGGCTGCTCTAACACTGCTTGAAATGGACACTTACAGTCATGGAAGAAACCAAGGCTTTAGGCTGACCTTCTGGTTCTCAGCTCTTCCTCAAGGAGTATTTGTCTTTCTAACCCCTGCAGGAAACACGCCTCAACTTGTCAGGATCTTGCTTCCAGGGTTTTTCTCAAAGAGGCAAGAGCAATGTTTCTGCCTTCTTCTGGGTTTGTGAAGTGGAGGCTGTTTTTCTTCCATGGACTTTCCAAGAGCAATCTCTGATGATCTCTTTACAATGTATATCTCATTTGTTTGTTCTCTTTCTCTAATCTCCATAACAGTCTCTCTATTCTAAACTCTCATATTATTAGAACCTACCTTTATGCATATATATATTTTGTTTATTTGTTTGAGTTGGAGTCTCACCATGTTGCCCAGGCTGGAGCGCAGTGGCACGCTCATGGCCACTGCAGCCTCGACCTGCTGGGCTCAGGTGATCCTTCCACCTCGGCCTTCCAAGTAGCTGGAACTACCACGTCAGGCTAATTTTTTGATTTACTGTAGAGACAAGGTCTTGCCATGTTGCTCAGGCTGATTGTGAACCTCTGAACTCAGGCAATCCTCTCACCTCCGCCTCCCAAAGTGCTGGGATTACAGGCTTGAGCCATTGCACCCGGCTAAGCATTTATTAATTCACCCAGTCAACAAATATTTATCAGTATACACTTCGTTGTTTTTTTTTTTTGAGTCAGAATCTCACTCTGTTGCCCAGGCTGGGGTACAAGGGCATGATCATGGTTCACTGCGGCCTCAACCTCCTGGGCTCAGGCGATCCTTCTGCCTCAATCCCAAGTAACCAGACTACAGATGCATACCACCATGCCCAACAGTTCAGTATATACTCAGTACTAGGAATTTTGCCAGGTAATGATTGAGACATGATCTCCAGCCTCATGGCATTTATGGTCTAATAGGTTAAATAAATATGAAACAAATAATTATACAATCATTTAAATGATAAGTACTATAAAATATAGGACGTGAATATATCATAGGAAGACCAAACCCAGGCTAGGATGTCAAGGAAGGCTTTCCTGGCAAAATGATATTTAAGCTGAGATTCAGGTTAAGAAAGACACAGGTGATTAATCAAAGGAGAGAAAGGCATCTCAGGCAGAGGCAAAGGCCCTGAGGCTGACGAAAGTTCAACACACAAAGAGAACAAGACCAAAGAAACAGGCTGGAATGTGAAGTGCAAAGTGGAGAGGGATGTGAGCCTGTGGAGGCCAGCGGGTCCAAGTCATGAAGCCCCTTGTGGGCCATAGCAGAAAAATCTCACTTAATCCTAAGAGCAGTGGGTGGTCACGGACATGTTTTAGTCAGAGAACACCACACTCACAGGAATGGTGCAAAAGATTCCTCTGGGTGCTGAGGGAAGCATAGCGTGAAGGAGCGCCAACGTAGACAGGGGGAATTGAGAGGCCTTGACAATGGCAAGAATGGGGAAGCAGCTGTGGCAGGTTGGGCCAGGGAGATTTAAGGCATGTTCGGAAAGCAAAGACGGTGAAACTCAGTGAGGGGGCAGCTCTGAGGAGTAAAGACAGGATCAAGGGCCAAGGACTTCAGGATGTCTGCAGGAGACAAAAGAGTGACCGACTATGGTCATCAAACCGGGAATGGCTGGAGAAGGATAAAGTGGGGGCAGTGGTGGAGACCCTGCTGTGGAGATGACAGCTGCAGGGAACTCTGCAGCTGCCATGACCTGTGATCCAAGCTCCCGCATGGCCATTTCCATGTTGGGTCATATCTGCTCATGCCTTCCGGTCATATCTGGAGGTCTTGCTGTGACCTTCTAGACATCTGTCCTTTCTCCTCAGTCTTGTTGCTTTCTTTTTGTTTTCTTTTTTGAGTCAGTCTCACTCTGTTGCCCAGACTGGAGTGCAGTATCATGCTTACGGCCACTGCAGCCTCAGCCTGCTGGGCTCAGGCAAGCCTTCTGCCTCAGCCTTCTACGTAACCGGAACTACAGGTGTGTACCACCATGCCCAGCTAATTTTTTGATTTACTGTAGAGACAAGGTCTTGCCAAGTTGCCCAGGTTGGTCTCGAATCCCTGGGCTCAGGCAATCCTCTTGCCTCCACCTCCCTAAGTGCTGGGATTACAGGCGTGAGTCACTGAACCCAGCCTGCCTCATTTCTTGATACTCTCTGGGCTTCTCATATAATAAATTGATTTCTGCCTCTGGGTCTCCACACAGGCCATTTCCTGTCCCTCCCGTGCTAGGAAGCTGCATCCCTTAGCTCATTCAAGACTCGTCAGAACATATCTCTTCTAAGGGTTATTCTTTCACTTGTATACGTCAGTCTATGGGAGTCAAATTTATGTGTTGGTATTTTGCTTTGTAAAAATAATTTTATAGGCTTCATTTTTATATGTACTCAGTTTTTCTTTTTGAACGGGGGGTTTCACTCTGTCACCTAGCCTGGAGTTCAGAGGTATGATCACAGCTCACTGCAGCCTCAAACTCCTGGCCTCAAGTGATCCTCCCAAGTGGCTGGAACCATAGCATGTGCCATCATGCTCACCTAAGTTTTTAAATTTTTTGTACAGACAAGGTCTGGCTATGTTGCCAAGGCTGATCTCGAACTCCTGAGCTCAAGTGATCCTCTAATCTCAGCCTCCCAAAGTGCTGGGATTACAGGAGTGAGCCACTGTACCCAGCTTATACTCAGTTTCTTGATCTCAACTGTACTCTCTCTACCAACATTCTGTTCATAAGAAAAAAACAAACTGTACTTTCCAAGAGGCAAGTAGTCAGTGTGCCTTCTGCTTCCTTTGTAATCATGCTTTGCACACAGAGACACACAATTACTGGTGCCAAGAAGGCCTTACCATGGCAGGCTTGGGATGCCAACACCTTCTGGACAGTCAATGGCAGTGTCCCTTGGATGCCTCCTGTGGTCTGGAGTAGCTAATGCACAGACACATTATTAGCAGGAAAATGAAATGGGACAACGGAGCCTGTTATGTGTGGAAATGACAAAAGCTTACCTCCACTTGTTCTCGAATAAATTCCTACAAAGCAAAATGGGTACAGGCATGAATCAACAGTTATGCTATACTTGCCTTTTGGTAGTTTACAAAATGCCCCAATTTTCCTCTCTAAAATATGTCTTATAAAGGAGAAAGTTCTAGCAAAACAGTGCTTGGGTACAAGTTTATTTTTTGTAAGGCACTTTGAATATGAAACATGAAGACAAATGGATAGAACTCTTACTGAACGCAGAATATATGTAGCCACAAGACTTCCTCCAGACAGCTTGTCAGCAAGTGAGGTTATGCAACTAGTGAGAGGAGTCGCAATGGTTCAACCGATCC
This sequence comes from Carlito syrichta, assembly GCF_000164805.1. Classification (NCBI taxonomy): domain Eukaryota; kingdom Metazoa; phylum Chordata; class Mammalia; order Primates; family Tarsiidae; genus Carlito; species Carlito syrichta. Next base: position 748,423 of record NW_007251310.1, on the reverse strand, counting down.
AAAATGTCAGGAAGGCTTCTCAGTGGGAGGCTGTCTGTTTGTATGTATAATCTTAGCCAGAACAAGTGTAATATTACACACAAACTGAGAATAAATACACAGCAATCATCAACACAGCCGTGCACTCAATATAACACTTGCTTAAATGTCATAAACACAAGTAAGTAGTCACTTCAGTTCCCACAGGCTTTTCTGGGACAGTTCCCTTCAGGTCAAAAAGCTTATTTTGCGAGGCATGTTGTTGAGAAGTTTCTCCTCCCTTACATGTCTCTGTCCCTGAGGTAACCTTTTCAATGGTTATATCCCTGTAGATATTAGTATTTACAAAAGAACTTTAAAGCAGACACTATTTCCTGCTACCAATTGGTTTAACTTTGAGGTAAAAAACTGCTTACAGATATGACACATTTAATGATTTCTTTATAAGAAAACACAGGATTTCTTTATTCCTGGAAATAGTTATGTACAAATCCGCTTCCTATGATTACAACGTGGTGAATTTTCTTTCTAAACCAGACTCAGAAGATGCTTCCCCCTCCCTCATATTTACTACAATCTGCCAGGCTTATAAATAAAATAAGCACTTACCAAGAGATAGGTAATAGATACTATATGTATTTTTAAAGCATATATTTTCCCAAACAGAAACATATCTCACAATGCCCAAGCTATCTCCGTTGTTCTCTCCTGTGTGTGTATATCTGGGAAGGTGAAACATCAAGCTGTAAGCCTGGTAAGGGGCAGATGTGCCTCATTCCCAGTTCATTCCATATTTTTTTTTTTTTTTTGAGTCAGAGTCTCACTCTGTCACCCAGGCTGGAGTGCAGGGGCACAAACATGGCCACCATAGTCTCAACCTGCTGGGCTCAGGTGATCCTTATGCCTCAGTCTTCCAAGTAGCTGGAACTACAAGTGCACACTATCATGCTTGGCTAATTTTTTTGTTGTTGCTTTATGACAGAGACGAGGTCTCACCAAGTTGTCCAGGCTGGTCTCGAACCCCTGGGATCAGGAAATTCTCTCACCTCCACCCCCCAAAGTGCTGAGATTACAGGTGTGAGTCACCACACCTGGCTTCATTTCATATTTCAATTAATGCTGAATAATTTAAATAATATTAAAAAGGCTCATTTGTAAGCTAGAAGACAGAACTTTACAAAAGGATGTAATCATGATCTTTCAACATTTAGGATTCAAGTAATTATCTCCTCAAAACACCAGAACTGTTCCAGCTTCTTCCAGAATCAAACAAAATCTCTCTTGATCAGTCTGACTTAATCAAGATATTCTGAAGCCATAAGGTTTGTTTCAATTTGAAGTCAACTCCTTAACAGTCGTCTTTGAAGTTCCTTCAGGAAAAGTTTTTCTTATAATTTTCTGGTTAAATATTTAGGGATTGCATTACAATAAACGACTAACAGATCCTATCTTTTGAATTTAGGACAATTTAGAGCAGGGGTCTTAGGGAAAATAAGTCTGTGGGAAGGAAAGATCTTTGTTGGAAGCAGAGCAAAGGCCATCGGATCCAAAGGCAATTCTGGAAAAAGGAGAAGCGAGGTGATCCACGAGCTGGCACTGTCTGCCGCCGCTTCCTCTTGAACATCTCCGACTCTTAGCCTACACACACACTCAGGTCTCCTTCACCTTCGAACAAAAAGCTTTCCTCAGCCTTGCATCCCGCCTGCACCTCCCAGTCACCCGGCCCTCAGCTCTCACCCAATCTATTGTCTTCTGTGTGCAGCCAAAGTTTTTGAAAGAGTCATCCACTGATCTTTGTGTCCTCTCCCTCCATGCACTCCTTCTGCCCTGTCTTCTGATCCACCCCGCACCACAAGGTAACCCACATCCTCATGACAGCTAAGCCCAACTTTTCAGGCTCGACTCGACGGCCATGGTAGACCATTCCCTTCTTGCTTAAAACTTCCCTTGGTTTTAGAAATATTACCTTTTCCAGGCTTGCCTCCTCTCTGACCAAATCATATCAATTGCCCTTACAGTTTCCTCTTTTTAGAAGTTGCTTTCCAGACCTTTGCCAAAACACACACAGCCTGAATACTGGTGCTCAACAGCCTCCATCCCTGTTCTCTTCCTTGTCACTCTTCATACACTTCTTGGACAATCTCACTTCCTCTAGGCCCTTGTTCAGCTTCTGATATTATCATGACATACTTGCTGTTAACTCCCAAGTAGACACGTGCAGCCCGGATTTCCTCCCTGAGTGCTAGATCTGTACGCCTGCCTGTCCAGTAGCCATCCCACCAGAAGGCACACTGAGCACGTCTAAACCCAGCCTCGTGACCTAACTCCCAGCCAGGTACACTCCTCCACTATGACTTCCTCTGTCAATGGCACAACCATTCTTCCAGCCATCCAAGCTACAACTCTCAGAATCACTATGCTTATCTTTTCATTCATTCTTTGTAAATGCTATTGCTCACCAGGTCCTCTTGATCCTCTTGATTTTGCCCTCCAAATTAGTTATCAAATGTGTCCCTCCTCCCCATTCCCACTACTACTGACTTAGTCAAATCTTCATTTTGCGACATTTTGCAAAATCTTCATTTCAGCTGTTCTCCCTGCCTCAAATCTTTCCCACGTCAATCTACACCACAATTTATCTACTAAATTTCCATCCTAATTTTTCTCTTTTTGATAGAGATGAGGTCTCACTGTGCTGTTCAGGCTTGTCTTGAACTCCTGGCCTCAAGTGATCCTCCCATTCAGCCTCCCAAAGTGTTGGGATTACAGGCATAAGCCACTGCACTTGGCTAATTGCTATCTTAGCTACTGTTAAAGTACTTCAGATTTCTAGATAAATGGTAGACTGAGGTGATGTGGACTTGTCTGTGCTCCCAACAGACAGAGCTAAAGTAGGAGTAGAAGTTATAATGATAAAAGCAGGGGCCAGGTGCAGCAGCTATGGTGGGAGGCCAAGGTGAGAGGATCACATGAGGCCAGGAGTTCAAGACCAGCTAGGCAACATAGTGAGACCCCTGTCTCTACAAAAAACAAAAACAAAAAACAAGAAAATTCCAGCTTTTCTGTGACAGTTTCTTTAACCTCCATCTCCTTAGGCACAGCAGGCACTCTGTGTTTTCACACAACCTCTACTGGCCAAATTTCACTGCACTGTAATTGTTTAAATGTGCTTCCTCACCTTGTGCTAATTCATCTTTAAATTTCTAGTCCCTGGCATTACAGAGTAGGTAAATTCCATGAATTCTTGTCAAAGAAAAGATGATACAGAGATTCCCCAGACAAAAAAGGAGGTCACCATCACTCAGCCATTTCCTCAGCATCTGCGCCATGCCTTACCTCCACTATACTCTTGGTCACAGTAGTTCTTCCTCTTCGAAGTTCATTGGCTTCTCTTTCTACAAAACAGAGTGGTACTTTTCCCACAAGGACCAGAGAATCACTGGTGTCTGGAAATATAAATTCAAGGCCCAGATCTTCCAGACTTTTGTGGTAACACCTAAAGAGAGAACCTCAAATTTAAAATATTACTTCATTTACATTTCGATACTGGTTCCAACTACTACTTGATAGTTTCTCAACAGCTGCCACAGGCTTTAAAGACTGTTATTTTCCTCACACTTGTGTGAGCTTTTTTGGGATTTTATTATTAAATTTTCTTTTTGAGCTACAGTAACCTTCACTGTTTTTCTCTTTTCCATGGAGAGCATCAACGTGTGTCTCTAAGTCTTGTTCCTGAGTTGTTTTTTTTTTGTTTTTTTTTTTTTTGAGTTGGAGTCTCACTCCGTCACCCAGACTGGAATGCAGTGGCCGCTCCGGCCACCGCAGCCTCGACCTGCTGGGCTCCGGCGATCCTTCTGCCTCAGCTGTCCAAGTAGCTGGAACTACAGGCACGTGCTACCACGCCCGACTCATTTTGATTTATTGTAGAGATGAAGTCTCGCCAAGTTGCCCAGGCGGGTCTCGAACCCACGGGCTCAGGCAATCCACTCACCTCAGCCTCCCAAAGGCGCGGGATTACAGGCTGAGCCACCGAGCCTGGCATTCCTGAGTTTTTAATCTTCACTGAGGTACTGCAGGCTTCTTGTTGCTGGCACTACATGGAGTCTGGCACTAAAAAAAGGTCTGCAAGGGTTTTGAACCAGCATTAAAGCAGGAAGGTCATTAACAGCCCAAGGAACTGTGAAGTCCTGAGCAATGGGATGTACATAAATGGATCTGCCTCTAATATGAATTATGCCCCACGGAAAAGGTTGTATTGGCAGTAGCAAGAGACCATTCTCTTTTTCATTTTCAATAATTTTGCTGCCCAGAGTGGGAGAAGGTCCTAGCTTGCGACTTGCTGTGTGATTTGTCTCTTCCTTGCATCCAAGTGTTTTACTTTTTTCCCAATATGATTATGGTAATGAAATTGAGCATCCAGAATGCACCAAGATGAAGCAGAGTGGGAACAATTACTACAGAAACGTTGCTTTCAGAAACAGCACTGCACAAATACAGACTGTTCCAAGAAATGGGAAGAGCTTAGAATACTAAGCCAACTGCTGCAAAAAATCATCAGGGAAACTCTCCCCTACACTCACCAGCTGTGACACAGTGGAAAGAACAGCATTTGGCATCAGAAGACCTGCCTTTGAGTGCCTACGCCACCACTTAATAACTGTTATGACCTTGAGCGAGTCATGTAACCTCTCTTGGTCTCAGTTTCCTCATCTGAATGTGAAATAAATTACACTTGTACCTCATAAGATTATTGTAAGACTTTACACCATCAACACCACATCCTCATGGTGGTACTAACCATAAGAGTCTCCTTTGTTCTTCTGTCACTGTTATCTCTAGTGGAGGAATCAGAGAGGAAGACAGTAACTTTTTCCGACCAGGGCCTTGTGGCTGTTGCTTCTCATAGGAATCTATTGAAAGAAAGATGAACAGGTTAAGAGTAGGAAGGGAAGTCTTCTAGAGTCAGATAAAAATGAAGCACAGTAAGGCACACCCAAAATATAATTATTCGAGTATGTTGCAGTGTGTTCAATCTTTCGTTTTAGACTCTGGATTTCCATTTTTAAAGTCAAACTAGTAAATATCCAGTCTATTATAAATTTCAGTAGTATTTTTCAAAATAAGAAACATAAATCTTGGATTCAAATGAACAACGCACTGCTCCTCTAGTTAATAAATATGGATCACTGGGAACATACGATAGTTTCCCACACACTTCTGCAGCCCAGAAGGCTTCTCCACCCCTTCAGAAGGGGTAGTGCTATTCTCCAAAGGTGCAGAGCCTGTAGCAAGTAAGTTTTCTCACACTGCTTTTGCTATCTCTTTCCCGATCCTTAGGTCTTCATTTTACAAGGAAAATTGAAAATGACGATATCACTGCCATTCCAGTCCAGGAAGTATCTCCCTTCCTGCCTAACTCTTTGTCTCTAAAGTTTTTCATTACTCAACCTCAGGAGCAAAGATTTCCCTGATATTTTACCACTTGGCAAATGTACTGCCTCATGATAAGAAAAATGGGTAGTAAAAATTAAGAAGCATATATTGACTTTGAAAAGGTATATAAAAAATTAGTCATATTGGTTGACTCTGGAGAGAGAAACTAGGTGGGGTGGGGGACAAGGGCATAAAAGAGGCTTAATTATATTCCCTTTTGTATCTTTTGGAATCAGATCTATTTAATTATACTATGTATTCAAAAGAAAATTACATTTTAAGATAAAAACAGCACGCTGGGCCCTCTGAGCTGCTGGCAGTCTCTGCCTGATGAGCTGTGAAGGAAGCACACCCAGATCACACGGGCATGGGAAGGAGCAGCTCTCTGTACTGGATAGCAGAATAGAGCAACCCATGCCCAGATAAATACCCAGATTTGAATTAGCAAAGTGAACTACTATATTCCTTCGGTTATAACTGAGGCCAACAGAGGACTTCAGCTTGCCTTTTATTTATTTTATTTTGTTTTGTTTTTGTTTTTGTTTTGAGTTAGAGTCTCCCTCTGTTGCCCACTGGAGTGCAGTGGCCGCTCCCGGCCACTGCAGCCTCGACCTGCTGGGCTCTGGTGATCCTTCCGCCTCAGCCTTCCAAGTAGCTGGAACTACAGGCGCGCGCTACCACGCCCAGCTAATTTTTTTTTTTATTTATTGTAGAGATGAGATCTCGCCAAGTTGCCCAGGCGGGTCTCGAACCTGTGGGCTCAGGCAATTCACTCACCTCAGCCTCCCAACAGCTTACCTTTTAAAATATATGGTACAATGCATCTTTCCTCACAATAGTCACAGTTAGAAAAACCTGCTTGGGACAGGGTGTTATGGCTCATGCCTATAATCCCAGCACTTTGAGAGGCCAAGGCAGGAGGATGACCCGAGGCCAGAAGTTCAAAACCAGCCTGGGCAACACAGTGAAACTTCACCTCTACAAAAAATTTTAAAAACTAGCTGGGTAGGCCAGGCTCGGTGGCTCAGCCTGTAATCCCGTGCCTTGGGAGGCCAAGATGAGTGAATTGCCTGAGCCCCCGAGTTCGAGACCCGCCTGGGCAACTTGGCGAGACCCCATCTCTACAATAAAAATCAAAAAAATTAGCTGGGTGTGGTAGCGCGCATCTGTAGTTCCAGCTACTTGGAAAGCTGAGGTGGAAGGATCGCTGGAGCACAGCAGGTCGAGGCTGCAGTGGCCAGGAGTGGTCACTACACTCCAGTCTGGGTGACTGAGTGAGACTCCAACTCAAAAAAAAAAAAAAATAAAACTAGCTGGGCATGGTGACACATACCTGTAGTCCCAGTTACTCGGGAGGTTGAGGCGGGAAGATCACCTGAGCCCAGAAGTTCCAAGTTGTGGTAAGCTATGATTGCACTACTGCACTTCAGCTTGGGTGATAGAGTGAGACCCTGTCTCTAAAAAAAAAAACAAACCAGAACCCAAAAACCCCATCTCTTTGAGGCATACTAATTTTGCTTGGAGTTTCAAGCCTTTTCTAGTTGCAAACTGATCCTTACCAGTGACAAGCTGTTCCAGACGAATGCGCTCGTGGGCTGCGTGTTGATCCACCAGGACTAGCAGGTTTCCTCCTAGATGAGCGAGAGTCACTGGCTTCACATCTCAGATCAAGATTAAAACAATCACGCTTCATTGAGGGATAAAAATCTTAATTCACTTAATTCACACTATTGAACAACATGAACATAAAAGAAAATAGACCAAATAGTAACAATTATAGCTTTATCTCCTAAAAAATGGAAATTATGAGCACAATAATAAATTTATCCCTGATGAAAAATTCTTTAGTTCACCAGTATTTTATTTGTGAAACACAGTTAAAGCCCTACTTCCAAAATGTTTAAATACTGATTTTATTAATTCAACTTTAATACAATGAAGAATCATTAAACATCACATTGTCATAATCGGCTAACTTGGACATGTAAGCTACTCGGAAACCCATGGAAAATGCAATTCTTGCACACTTTAGATCAGAGGCCAATGCATTTTTTCTGTGAAGGGCCAGATAATAAATATTTTAGCCTTCTTGAATCATATGATTTCTGCCACAATTACTTAATGACTTGTTTTGAGTCACAGCAGTCATAGATAAGATGTGAATAATGTAGCTGTGTTCCAATAAAACTGCATTTGTGGGCACTGAAATACAAATTTCATATAATTTTATTTTTCTGAGACAGGAGCTTGCTCTGTTGCCCAGGCTGGAGTGCAGTGGTATGATCATGGCTCATTACAGCCTTGATCTCCTGGGCTCAAGAGATCTTCCCAGCTCAGCCTCCTGAGTAACTGGAACTACAGGCAGAATCACTATGCAAGGCTAATTTTTTAAATTTTTTGTAGAGCTGGGTTTCACTATGTTGCCCAGGCTAGTCTTGAACTCCTGGTTTCAAGTGATCTTCCTACCTTGGCCTCCCAAAATGCTGGGATTACAGATGTGAGCCACTGTGCCCAGCCTAAATTTCATATAATTTTAATGTGTGAAAAATATATCTATATATTTTTTTGAGTTGGAGTCTCACTCTGTTGCCCAGACTGGAGTGCAGTGGCCGCTCCCAGCCACCGCAGCCTTACACCTGAGCCTTCCAAGTAGCTGGAACTACAGGCATGCGCTACCACACCCGGCTAATTTTTGATTTATTGTAGAGACGAGATCTCGCCAAGTTGCCTGGG
>NW_007251310.1:726358-739982 GCF_000164805.1 Carlito syrichta | reverse complement strand
GGAGCCCAGCAGGTTGAGGCTGCGGTGGCCGGGAGCGGCCACTGCATTCCAGTCTGGGCGACAGAGTGAGACCCCAATTAAAAAAAAAAAAATTTTTTTAATGTGTGAAATATATGTACTTATTTGCTGTTTTTTTCCACCATGTAAAAACTTTCCTGGCACACATCTCGCCTGGGGATCTTATTAACACACAGATTGTCATACAGGAGTTTAGGGGTGAGATACAAGCTTCTGGAATTCTAACAAACTTCCAGGCGATGCTGTTTACAGGCCACACTCTTGAGCAGCAAGATGCTGGACTCTTAAGTACAAGCATGGAGGCAGAATGTCTTGACTCAAAAGCCAAACCTACAGGGAAATTCCTTTCTCCTGCATAGGAGGACTGAGTCTCGATGTTAGTATCCCTTTTTTAGCTTGTGTTGTATTACTTTTGGTCAGAGGATTGAGGTTTGGTGCTATTGATCACACTAAAATAAAAGTTTTCCTCTTGAAATTAATTAAAATAGGTAATTCCTGTTTTTCTGATTTCTATTAAAAGAATAAAAATTGTTTCTATGACACGCTCAAATTCAAGACACAAGAGCTTAAGACTTGGCCGGGCTCAGTGGCTCAGCCTGCAATCCCGCGTCTTTGGGAGGCTGAGGTGAGTGGAATACCTGAGCCCGCGGGTTCGAGACCCACCTGGGCAACTTGGCGAGACCTCATCTCTACAATACTTAAAAAATTAGCCGGGTGTGGTAGCGCACGCCTGTAGTTCCAGCTACTTGGAAGGGTGAAGCGGAAGGATTGCAGGAGTCCAGCAGGTCGAGGCTGCGGTGGCTGGGAGCGGCCACTGCACTCCAGTCTGGGTGACAGAGTGAGATTCCAACTCAAACAAAACAAAACAAAACAAAACAAAAGGACTTAAACAAAAAGAAGGAAATTAATTATGTGATAGCATGTTGAACCACAGGAACAGCCCCCGGCAGTTGAATTTTAATGTCCTTTGAGGCTAGGGGCAGTTGCAGCTGGTTGTGATGAACACTGAACATCCTGTGTTGGGCAAATAATGAAATGAATCGTAAGCAGAGAGGGAGTAACCTCAAACTTGAAACTAGACCTGACATGAATCACCAAGAGTCAGGGACCCCACGAACCAAGCCTACACCTGACTGGAAGAATGGCGTCTTTTTTCATTGTCCATATAGCGTTTACGACATTCTCTATTCCTTGAATGAAGCAGGGTATTTGACAGTAATTTATTCATGTCAGAAGCTGTATTTTTTATACTCTAACATAACAGAATACAAGCTATGTGAGGACAGGGATTTTTATCAGTTATATTCTCAGCATGTGTAATAGCAGTTGGCATATAATAGGCACTCAATAAATACTTGCAGAATAAATGAAAGAGCCTTTATTCTTCAGTTTACTGAACAATTATGATTTATTATGAGAAGAAACATGCAACACAATAATGCCAGTATGCCATTAATTTTATAATATTTTAAAATAATAATATATGTGCCCATTAAAAATATGCAGATACCTAAATTAAGGTAATTCAATTATAGGAATAGGTCGCATTTAGTATTTATGAGTGACAGTAAAAACACTTGCATTTTGATTTAGAAAAATGTATTGATCTACAAGTACTTTTTGGTGGTATCTAATCTAATGATAATTTAAATCTCAAGAGAAAGGTCAATAGGTCCCTTTTGCGTCTTTGAAAGTGCAGATTTTGTTACTACACCCATCTTGAGTGCTATTAGTATTTTGCAAAAACAATTAAGGAATTCCAGATAATCAAAACTTTAGAAAAAAAGGTCTGTTAATTGTCTAGAAAGAGTAAAACTATAGGTTAGACCCTCACTAATTCCATATTCATGATAATTCTGACTCTAGGTTAACTTGCCTTTGATTTACTATGAAATTGACTCAACAAGTTAAAGGGAATATTCTGAAATACAAAGAAAACAAACTGCTTTCAAGCTTTAGAAGCACCTGCCTGTAGCTCTGCATCTGGACCAGCCCTCACTGGTGCTCAGGGCGCTCAGCTACTCACTCTCTCCTAGCATGTGCTCAAGGTTCTCCCATTTTCTTTACTTTTCTTTTCTTTTTTTTTGAGTTGGAGTCTCACTCTGTCGCCCAGACTGGAGTGCAGTGGCCGCTCCCGGCCACCACAGCCTCGACCTGCTGGGCTCCGGCGATCCTTCCGCCTCAGCCTTCCAAGTAGCTGGAACTACAGGTGCGTGCTACCACACCCAGCTAGTTTTTTTTTTAATTATTATTTATTGTAGAGATGAGGTCTCACCAAGTTGCCCAGGCAGGTCTCGAACCCACGGGCTCAGGCAATTCACTCACCTCAGCCTCCCAAGGCACGGGATTACAGGCTGAGTCACCGAGCCCGGCTTGGTTCTCCCATTTTCAAAAAAGTCTTCTCTCACCCTTGCCCTCCTCCAGTCCCTTTCTTCCATGTCACAGGCAGATTTCTCTCTCTCCTTGCAGTCTCTATTATTATCATCAACATCTTGTCCTGGCAGGCATGGAGGCTCACACCTGTCATACCTGCACTTTGGCAAGTGAAGATGGGAGGACTGCTTGAGCCCAGGAGTTTGAGACCAGGCTGGGCAACATAGCAAAAACTCATCTCTACAAAAAATAAAAAAAATTAGCTGGGCATGGTAGTGCATGTCTACAGTCCCAGCTACGCGGGAGGTTAAGGCAGGAGGTTCACCTGAGCCTACGAGGTAGAGGCTGTGGTGAGCCATGATCATGACACTGCACTCTAGCCTGGACATCACAGTGATATCTTGATTCAAAAAAAAGTATACATATATAAAATATGTGTGGTGCACACACATATATATGTGGACACACACACACACACACACACACACACACACACACACACACACACACACATACACACACATATTTTATATATCCCCTCTCTTCTCTGAAACAGTTCTCATTGTTAAAGTTCCTGATCTCCACTGTTACAACATCGAACAGTCCTCATCTCACTTAATGTCTCAGGAGGGTTTGGCACAAAGTCTAGGCTTTGCAGCACATTATTCTGTTTTCTTCCTATTTCTCTAGCTGTTCCTTTACAATCTCTTTTGCTGGTTCACTCTTTTCTACCCAGCTATTAAATACTGGACTCATTGTAGAGCTAGAGTCAGGACCTCTCTTCACACTTCACTCTCTCTAATTTACACCCAGGATTTCAGTGACCAACTTTATGCTGATGACTCAAATTTATGAGGGGGACCCAAAAAACCCTGAAATTTATTTATAAAAAATTGTGTATTTATTCTTACATGTTTAAACTTCAGTTACCTTCAAAGTATTCTCTGTCTGATGTAATACACCTATCGAGATGCTTTTTCTATTACTCAAAAGAGTTTTTGAACTTGGCAGTTTTGATGCCTTTTAATGCTTCTGTCGTTTTTTGTTTCACCTCTTCCACACTGGCAAAACGTTTCCCTTTGAGGACTTTTTTCATCCAGGGAAACAAACAAACAAAAAGTCACTTGGGGTGAGATTGAGTGAATGGGGAAGGTGGGTCATAGCAGTCATGCAGTTTTTGGTCAAAAATTTTTGAACACTCAGTGTGGTGTGGGCAGGTGCACTTGCAAATCACCCACCATGAAGTGGGCAAACATGATGAAAAAAACCTAAAAAAAAAAAAAAATTAACTGAAGCCAAACGCAGCCTCTCTCAACAACACCAGCTGGTACACTGAGGCCAATGTGTTCCTAGAACATGTACCTAGCAGGGGAAGTCTGTACCACAAGGGACCCGCCCTCCAAAAGATAATTCTGGGTTTTCTTGGGTTCCTCTTGGCTATTTCCATGTTAGAGCACTTCTCTGGTCCCGACCTGTAATATAGCCGCATGCTTGACATCTCTTCTTGAACATTTCAAGGAGAGCTCAGACTGAACTCACACTTTTCACCCCCTCCACCCCCCCGCCCCCCGCTCTGCACGCTGCTCTACACCCTGCACCCTGCTCTGGCAACACCACCCACTCAGATGCGGAGACCTGAAAACTAGATGCCATCTCTGATATACCTTCTCCACGTACAACCCATCACCAAGCCCTGTTGACTTCACCTCCTAAACATCTTTTTGGTACATTCCCTTTTCTCTCAAGCTCACTCTGGTCCCGGCTAACCATCATTTCTTAGATATTGCAATATCCTCCTGACAGTTTCTCTGCAGTTACAGGAACACCACACTCCTAATCCATATCCATCCTCCACATTGCAGCCAGAGCAAGCCCGTCAAAATGCAAATGCTACAAAATGCAAAATACTCCCTGTCCAGGTTCCCCCAACATCCCCGAGTCTTTATACCACCTCAAAAACAATATCAGAAAACAAACAATAAAAAACGAAAACAGCTTTTCAGTGGTTTCCAACTGGCACTGGGACAAAGCAAGGCTTGTAACTGGCAGGTAAGATCTGGCTCCTGCCTCCTTGCCCAGTTTCCTCTCCCGCTGTCCTTCCCCTGCTTCTGCTCACTGAGGAGAGTGACTGACTCTCCCTCCTCTGCCTAGTTGTCTAGTGTTCATACTACAGGCTTCATTTTGCCAAGAAACACTTTCCTGAATTCCCAGACAAAATCAAACCTCCCAATACAGGTTCTTACAGTGCCCTGCATTTCTCTTTCATAATATGAGCTGGAATTAACTTTTATATGTTTGTGTAATTATCTGTTTCTCCTGCATGTGTATCTTTTCCTATCACTGTATGCCTAAGGCCTGGTACAGTCCCTGGCATACAAGTGGCACACAATCACTATTTGCTGAATGAGTTAATGTTATTTATAAACTACTACTGTTTCATTAAAGTAGGTCACTAAGAGATTCTGTGTAACTCTTGATAAACCTAGCAGGGTTCATTATTCAACTATCTATTATTATAAAGGGAAAACATGAAAACATGAAAAAGTCAAACAATTTGAAATATTTAAGAGTAAAGGATTAAATTCTCCCTTTGCCCATCCTCATTTCACTCCCTGGGTAACTACTGTTAATAGTCTAATGTGGCCGGGCTCGGTGGCTCAGCCTGTAATCCTGTGCCTTTGGGAGGCTGAGGTGAGTGGACTGCCTGAGCCCGCGGGTTCGAGACCCGCCTGGGCAGCGAGACCTCATCTCTACAATAAATCAAAAAAATCAGCCGGGCGTGGTAGCGCACGCCTGTAATTCCGGCTACTCGGAAGGCTGAGGCGGAAGGATCGCCGGAGCCCAGTGGTCGAGGCTGCGGTGGCCGGGAGCGGCCACTGCACTCCAGTCTGGGCGACAGAGTGAGACTCCGACTCAAAAAAAAAAAAAAGTCTAATGTGTATCTTATGCATATGTATGTATATATATAAAAAACCAAGTGTACTTTAAAACTGTTGTTTCATAATATTCTTAATTTCCATTGGTTTTCCCTAATCTGTACAAATCATTGGAATTGTATTATACAGCAAAAACAACCTTAAGAGAAGGCTACCAGAGTACCAGCTGGTGAGTAATTGAAACTAAACTCTACTCTTACCTGCCTCGCCATTCTCGTCAGCCTTGGTGCTCATCAAACAGGCAATGAACTTGTTATCCACTTGCTGGAGAACCTGCCATCCATTCAAATAAGTGGTACAAACACTAAGTAAAAATTAACAAGGGTTCATCTGCACAGAAAGATACAGAGTTGTACTTTATTTAGAGCTGTCTGAATTGTAACACTCCTGTCTAAAGACTGCAAGGTGCTGAGAAGCTGAGGGAGGCATCAAGAAGATGAAAAAACCTGCTGTGGAGCGATCACAAGACCAGGAGCGACAGGGAAGGCAGGCTCCAGGACGGAAAACAGTGTGCCAACTATGTTCCCAACAAAGTGACTCTTAATCACAGGTGATATGAGCAAAGACTGCTAACAAAAGGGGTACAGTACATTTTTAAAATTTCTGCAAAAAGCAAGAAGGAGGGGCTAGTCCATTAAAGCAGTAAAGTCTGAAGCACTGGTGGCTTTAGCCCTTGGTGGCTCCTCTCTGCCCTGGTCTACAAGGCTTCCCCACACCCCACAGTCCACATCACCGCCCTAAGGTCTATTTCTGGATCAGCTGCCAGCTTGCTCTGGTACCAGGTCAATACCAGGTTGGGAGTTCACCTAGCCTTGTCTAACCTCCTAATTTGCTTCCATACTGAAAACAAGGAAACTAAGACAACCAATGTGGTAAACAGAGGGCAAAGCAGAAAAGCAGAGACAAGGCAACCTTTTGTGAATGAAACTCAATTTGGGCTTTCCTGTGCCTCTGGAGCCTCCCACCCAGAGGGTCATTTTTAAAAGGGCAATGTTGCACATTAAAGACATGTCACTACAGAACTTTATTAATTGCCAAATATCAAGTCAATACATAGTCCTCTGCAGAAATACCTTAATAATCCTTAAAACTGTGAGACTGAATTCACAATTCATTCCTCCAAATCTGCTCACGTTACTAAGGACATTTCTTTATTTAGAATTAATCCCTTGCTTTTTCTGATAAAAGCTCTAGTAGGATTAAATACACACACACACACACACACACACACACACACACACACACACATGCAATAAGCCTTGATCAAGGTAATCTAGATCATTAAATAAATTCAACTTCAGAAGAGTTAGTCTAGTTTAGGCCTTATATATATTTTTATGAGATTTCAGAGTCAATAATTTACCTGCATTGAATGAATCATTTCTTTGGTGAAGCGATAGGGATATAAGATGTTGTGAACTTTAACTGCTAAGCTCTCAGCCTGGCTACTGCTTACATCAACAGCAACCTAGAAAGACCCAGCAAAAACATCAATTACATTCTAATTTTTTATGTCTACAAAACTGCCTTACCAAAGATTTCAGAGTGCTTTAAAAGCATTCCTTTCATATGACCTACTAGAGGTGGACTGAACTCAGAGAATTTATAGAAATTCAAAAAGATCTATGAATAAGGAGTTTTAAACAACAATTTTTGTTTATAAACAAAATTATTGACAAAAACCAGTATTGTTTCAGAACAACAACATGTCTAAGCTCCATACCCAAACCCTTACATGACATCTTAACAGAGTAGGATCACGTGCTCAGCTACTAGACACCCCCATGACAGCACGCACAGCACACGCTGTGATGATACACTGAGGAGAGACACACACCAGGCCCAGTGACAACCTGTTCCTCCGGCAAAAGAGGAACTTGATTCTCTTCTGGTCCCAGGTGCTGCAGGAGCCATGGGTTACAGTGCAGACATGGCCAAGTCCAAGAACCATGCCACACACAAACAATCCCTAAAATGGCATAGAAATGGCATCAATAAACCCCAATCACAAAGATACGAGTCTCTTAAGGGGGTGGACCCCAAGTTCCTGAGGAACATGCACTTTGCCAAGAAGCACAAGAAGAAGGGCCTGAAGAAGATGCAAGCCAACAACGCCAAGGCCATGAGTGCATGTGCTGAGACTATCAAGACTCCTTCGTAAAGCCCAAGGAGGTCAAGCTCAAGATCCCAAAGGGTCCTAGCTGCAAACTTAATCGACTTGCCTACATTGCCCATCCCAAGTTTGGGAAGTGTGTTCATGTCCATATTGCTAAGGGCTGCAGGCTCTGCTGGCCAAAGGCCAAGGATCAAACTGAGGCCCAGGTCACAGCTTCACCTGCAGCTCCAGCTTCAGTTACAGTTCCTGCTCAGGCTCCCAAAGGTGCCCAGACTCCCACAAAGGTTTCTAAGTAGAGGCCTCTGTCTGCCAACGTAAGGACAGAAGGACTGGTTTGACCCCCAGGGTGCTGTCTACATGACGCTGGTGTCTTCCTGTGCTATTTGTACAAATAAACCTGAGGCAGGAAAAGAAGAGGAACTTGATCTAACTACTTTACCTAATGATAATACTTTGCCAAAGCTGCTAATCAGGGATTCTAGCAGTGGTAAAAACATTCATAATTTATGTACTGATTATTCATGTTTAATCCAATATGCCTGAACTCCCAAAATGCTATGAGCTTGATTCTTTTTTGGAAACATGCCGAGTGTCCATCTGTAATTACAAATTAGTATGCCCATTCATGCCCATATCCAGCTGAAATGAAACACAAGTTTTATTTGCATTTATTTGCTTATTTTTTAAGAGACGAAGTCTTGCTCTGTCACCCAGGCTGGAGTACAGTGGTGTGATCATAGCTCACTGTAACCTTGAACTCCTGGCCTCCAGCGATCCTCCTACTTCGGCCTCCTGAGTAGCTGGGGCCACTGTGCCTGGCTTCAAATTTAAATTTCAAAATAACAAGGGGAAAAAAATGGCTGCACACCCACCTGTGGATAACGGGTAAACACTGGATTATCCCATTCCGAGAACAATGACTGAAGCGATTCACTATCAACAGCATCATCTGGAGGATCTAGAGTGAAAAGGGACAGGCAAAGCTGGCACCAAGCGCTCCAGGAAAGAGGGAACAGCAGCTCCTGTGTGTTGAGCCCGCAGCCTCGAGACCAAAGGCCAGATACATTGTTCCTACATTCTACAAACGATCTGTGTTCGCTGTATCTCCCAATTGTTTTGATCTGTTACTTTTTAAACTAGAGTTGGTGGCTGTATCTCCTGGCATGATAACTTTTCTCCAAACGTTCATGGGAGATATTTCAGAATACGAATTCAGAAGAAACTATGGCTCAAATCAGTAGCCCCACTGACTTCAGGTAAAATATACCTTGTCTATTTTCAAACACAAAAAACAGATGTCTGTAGCTTTTTTTGAAAAATCTTGCTTAGATAAAACTATTGCAACTTCACTCCAATCTTTTTAAAAATAAGAAACATTTCCCCAATCACAAGACGCCACAGACTATGCGTAATTACCAAGTAGTGGCCTCAAGTCTGGAAAAGTAATTTCTGATCTAAATGCATGTACTGAATCACTTAGTTCTGCCGTTAAATAGGGCCATGGGGAATGCCTGGTTCCAGGAAGGCACAGCTGGCACTGATCAAGCTGAATGCAACCCTGCTTTGTTCTTTGAGTGAGGTGGTACTGTGTGTACCAGGTGCTTGGCAACCTCTGCTGCCCCTACCTCTGTTGCTCTGTCTCATCATTGTCATCGCGGCCCGATTTTTCGGAAGGAAAGGAAGAACAAGGTTGCTTCTAAAAGGATGACACCTGCACTGAGACCCTAAATATAAAAAAGAAAAACCTAGAAACTTGAACTTAAAATACAAACAAACTATCTGAAAATTAAGTTACATAAAAATCTCTTTCTGAACAAACTGAGTTCAAGACATAAGGCAGACTACTAAACAGTAGATTGAGAATCAGAACTTCTTTAATAAAATGATTTTGCTAATTTAGGAATCTACATTAATGCTGAGTCCCATCAATACATACCAGACAGAATGGAGACCCAGAATAGGTCACAATAACTCTCAAAGAGGGGCAATTTTACACAAGGGAACATCTGGCAATGTTTTGAAATACTCTTGTCACAACTTGGGAGGAGGGTTCTGCTGGCATCTAGCAGATAAAGGTCAGGGATACTGCGAACTATCCTAAAATGACAGGAACAGCATGGGCCCCGCAACCAAGAATTACTCTAAGAGAAGCCCTGCCTTAGACATACAGTGGTAAGTAATTTCACCCACAACTTGGTGTGACCTCCACAAATCCCCAATTTATGTCTCTTATCTCCAAAATACATATCTTTCATAACATTTATCTCATTATATTATAATTATGCTTAGGTCTTCTCTAATAGACTGTGAGCTCCTGAAAGCAAAGTTAGCTATTCTACAATGTGACAGCACCTAGCAGTGTGAACAACCAACAAACGTTGAACGAATGGGTGAACAGATGAACAAATAGGTGGTTCTCAAGTCAAACTCCAAAGGCTGCAAGGCCTGGCCCAAATTCTACCCTGTTCTCCGGAGGACTATCAGATTTGAATTTTACAGACAATGCTGGATTTGACAGTTTCTGAACAGGAGCAAAACGTGATAAAATTATTTCAGAAAGATACATCTGTTGGACAAAAACTGAAGAGAGAGATTAATTAAGAATAACGGCCAGGTGTGGTGGCTCACACCTATAATCCCAGCACTTTGGGAGGTTGAGGTGGGAGGACTATTTGAGCCCAGTAGTGTGGGCAACACAGTTGAGACTCTGTCTCTACAAAAAATAAAAAAATTAGCTGAGTGTGGTGGCACATGCCTATAGTCCTAGCTGCTTGAGAGGCTGAGGCAGAAGGATCACATGAACCCAGGAGGTCGAAGCTGCAATAAGCCATGACTATGCCACAGCCCACCAGCCCAGGCAACATAGTGAGATTCCAACTAAAAAAAAAAAAAAAGATAAAATTATGGTGTGAAGTGAAATAAGGTTTATAACTGCTAACAGAAAGAACTGTGTTAAAGATATTTTAAGGAAAAAATTAGCAGAGCTTGGGGACTTGCCACTACTCCTTAAAATTACCTCTGTAGGCCGGGCACAGTGGCTCACGCCTATAATCCCAGCACTTTGGGAGGCCGAGGTAAGAGGATCGCCTGAGCCTACAGTTTGAGACCAGCCTGGGCAACTCGGTAAGACCTCATCTCTACAATAAATCAAAAAATTAGTCGGGTGTGGTGGCGCGTGCCTGTGGTGCCAGGTACTTGGAAGGCTGAGGTGGAAGAATCACCTAAGCCCAGCAGGTCCAGGCTGTGGTGGCCATGGGAGAGCCCCCGCACTCCAGCCTGGGCGACAGAGTGAGACTTCAACTCAAAAAAAAACAAAATAAAAATAAAATTACCTCTGTAGAATCTCTCTTCTGTACCATACAATTTACCTCTTAACAGTCTCAGGAGGGTATCTCATGTAACACCGTTATGTAAGGGTCAACAATGTGCTCATGTCCTGCCACACACCAGCCATTTCCAGAAAGGCAACATCCTAGGGAACACAGGGTGTTGAGGAGGCCTCTTTCATGGACTTGCTCGTCAGGAAACTGAGTTAGCATGTCCCTCAAAAGTCCACCACGAGATATGCTAATCCAGAAAGCTAAGCTTAGATTTCTGGGTCTTCATAGGAGCAGATGCTTCTGTCGAGTTGGCAGTGAAGATCTCCCCCTTTTCTTCAGCTGCGACCAACTCACAGCATAACGCAACCCAGGTATTTTTTGGCACCATAGCAGAAGCAGTTGCATTTCGGGATGAGGTGCTAGGGCCTGAGATTCGCCTCTGACAAGCATCCAGTGTAAGCCAGGACATCAAACTACACAGATTGAAAAGCATATAAAGTGGGTTTTTTTTCTTTTTTTTTTTTGAGTTGGAGTCTCACTGTTGCCCAGACTGGAGTATGCAGTAGCCTCTCCCGGCCACTGCAGCCTCGACCCGCTGGGCTCCAGTGATACTTCCGCCTCAGCCTTCCAAGTAGCTGGAACTACAGGCTCATGCTACCACGCCAGGCTAATTTTTTTGATTTATTGTAGAGATGAGGTCTCGCCTGCCCAGGTGAGTCTCGAACCCGCGGGCTCAGGTAATCCACTCACCTCAGCCTCCCAAAGGCGCGGGATTACAGGCTGAGCCACCGAACCCGGCTATAAAGTGGTTTTAAGAGCAACTTGGTGGTTTCAGGAGAAATAGGTTTCCTATCCTACAGAATACTTATTTTTCATAAGCAAAAAAATTGAAAAACATCAAAAAGTAAAGGTCTTATGTAATCTTAAAGTAATTTCTTACTTTAAGAAGTTCTAATTTGGGCTTAATTTGCTCTTAATTAAGCTCTAATTAGAGCTTCCTGCTAGAGATATTCATCCTAAAGAGAAATGATCAGTTGACTTACATTCACACACTTGATATTCTTTTGTAGAATTCAAGACTTTTAACATGGATGCAGATTTCATGTTTATCTGCCTAGTGCAAAGCCAAGATTATAGCCATATGGAAATCAGCTTTACCCTCTCCCAGCATCTGGCTCTCAACACACTGCCAAAACAATGTCACTTTTAATGTAGACTGAGACCCGAAAACCCAGAGCCCTAGCCCAGGCCCTGATGTAGCCTTGTGGTATGATCTAAAAGCCATATTACTGTCCTCCCAAATAACAGCTACTTACACCATAAACAGATCAAGCTGATTACTATACACATTATAATAAAGTACATTTGAAAAGTATAGTTATGAAAGTACATACTTAACCCATATTTTCAAAAATTTATGGTCAAGTCTTACTTTCTGGGGAAAAGAAAAGTTCATAGATAAATATAGCACTGTTCTGAGCCATAGAGTTTACTGGAAAAGCTAGGATGATTACAGAATCATTCTAGCCTTTAACCTGGAAGCCCACAGAGAAAAGCTTCCAAGAAAACACCACCATGGCAATGCAGGTGACTTTAAAGACAAATTTTGGCCGGGTGCAGGGGCTCACGCCTATAATCCCAGCACTCTGGGAGGCCAAGGTGAGAGGACTGCCTAAGCCCACGAGTTCAAGACCAGCCTGGGCAACTTGTTGAGACCTCCTCTCTACAATAAACCAAAAAATTAGCCAGGTGTGGTAGCATGTGCCTGTAGTTCCAGCTACTTGGAAGGCTGAGGCGGAAGGATCGCCTGAGCCCCGCAGGTCGAGGCTGCGGTGGTCGTGAGCATGCCACTGTGCACTACAGCCTGGGCGACAGAGTGAGATTTCAACTCAGAAAAAAAAAAAAGACAAATTTCAGTCAGGCATGGTGGCTCACGCCTGTAAATCCAGCATAATGGGAGGCTGAGGTAGGAGGATCACTTGCACTCAGGAATTCGATACCAGCCCAGGCAACAAAGTGAGACCTTATCTCTAAAAAAAAAAAAAAGAATAAAAAAAATTAGCATAGTTGTGCATGCCTGGAGTCCCAAGTGCTTGAAAGAATGAGGAGGGCGGCTTCATCCTGGAGTTGAGGCTTCAGTGAGCCCTAAACATGCCACTGCACTCCAACCTGGGTAACAAAGTGAGACTTTGGCTGTAAATAAATAACAATAAATAGGATGGGTGTGGTAGGTCATGCCTGTAATCCCAGAACTTTGGGAGGTGGAGCTGAGAGGATTGCCTGAGCCCAGGGATTCGAGACCAGCTTGGGCAACTTGACAAGACATCATCTCTACAATAAATCAAAAAATTAGCTGAGTGTGGTAGTATGCACCCATAGTTTCAGCTACTTGGAAGGCTGAGGCAGAAGTATCACCTAAATCCAGCAAGCAGAGGCTGCAGTGGCCATGAGCATGACACTGCACTCCAATCTGGGCAACAGAGTGAGACTCCAACTCAAATAAATAAATAGATAAGCAGGCATGGTGGCTCACGCCTGTAATCCCAACACTCTGGGAGGCAGAGGCAAAAGGATTGCCTGAGTCCAGGGTTTCGAGACCAGCCTAGGCAACTTGGTGAGACTCCGCCTCTACAATAAAAAAAAATTAGCTGGACATGGCGGTGCACATCTGTGGTTCCAGCTACTTGGAAGGCTGAGGCTAAAAGACTGCCTGAGCCCAGAAGGTGGAGGCTGCAGTGGATGTGAGTGTGACACTGTACTCCAGTCTAGACAACAGAGACGCTGACTCAAAAAAAAAAAAGACAAGCCGGGCTCGGTGGCTCAGCCTGTAATCCCGCGCCTTTGGAGGCTGAGGTGAGTGG
>NW_007251310.1:710474-726263 GCF_000164805.1 Carlito syrichta | reverse complement strand
TCAAAAAAAAAAAAAAAAAAATTCCTAGGAGAGTTGTGTATTGGGAGGAAGGAGGAAGCAAGGTAGGAAAGTACTGTGAATCAGCTACTATTAGTGACATTAGTGACATTTTCATTACAATTTGGTGATCTGGCTCTCTCTCTCTTATACACACATACACCCAGACACTTACATCCTATATCAGTCTTTCACAAAATTTCTATATTTAAATAGTGTTGGACCTAAAGAATCTTCATAAAACAGAAGACAGAACATAAGATTTATAAGTGGTCTTCAAAATGATTTATCTGTTGAGACTATCTCTGTGAACACTGAATATCTTACTGTTGCCCATTTTTCCTATCTTCAAAAGCACCTTGTGCAAGTGACACTATGGACTTACCATTCTCAAGGACAACGTCCACAGCCACAGTTGTCAGGTCTTTGGCACACGCAGTCTGAATGTCCTCAGTAGGCGCAACAAACGTGCTAAGGCCAGTCATTCTGTTGATATAAACCATTCTTCCCATGTCTACATCAAAATGCTGCTGCCAGTGCAAAGAGCATGCCTCTGACTCGTTTTCGGAACAAGTTTTTGCTTTAGAGTCCTCATTCTGAACACAAATTCCACTTTGGTCACCTGTGCAATCTTCTACCTGATTCATCAACATTCTACTGGGAAAGCCAGGACTTCTTATCTGTGGTTCTGAAGCTCTGGTAAGACTACCAGAATCTTTACTGTTAACTTCAGAATTATTATAGGGTAATACCAAAGGAGTTTCTGGTACCACAGAGTTCTCTGCTGTATCGCTGTTAGAATGTGTTTCACTACCTTTATTAAAGGAATTATCCTGTGAGACAGGATCTGACATTGGCATGATGCCATTCTCTGCTTTTTCACGTCCATTTTTAAATAATGTTAAAAAATCTTGTGTTAATACACTGCACAATCCACTGTCTTTGCTCTGGGAGTCTGAATTTGGAAGTTCATTAAAATGACTCATCACTTCCATTGACTGAGTCTCTTTTTCAGGACCTTTCAGTCTAGACAATTTAGAGGCTAGTGATCCAGGTGACTTCTCAAGATCCAAAGGTTTCCTATTAAAGTGAGGTAACTCCTTTAGAATTAGAGGACTTTCTTCCAAACAAGGCATCTGTTGTTCCAAACAATCTTTGTCCTTCAAGAATGAAAACTTATCTGAGTAAAGGATGTGACCTACTGGTTGACAACCACCATTTGAACCATTATGCTTCATAGTAGTGTTTTCATAAATATCAGAGTTGTCTAAGTAGTTCTTGTCTTTCAGTAGAATGTCAGGTTCAAGCTGAGGACTGAGATTGGTAGTAACTTCATTACTATTTCCCTCCACTTCTATATCCAGAGGATTTTTAACCTTACCATATTGCCTCTTAAACTTCTCCAAAGATCCTAGTTGTGAACTCAAGCTTAGCTTCTTACGGACCATGGGTTTGGAGGAACAAATTAATTTATCTGTTTTCTTGCCATCACTTGAAACATGTCTATACCAAGGCACAGAGCAGGTTGTATCAGGTAATGTGCAACCTGTATGTGATTTTTTACTACTCTCCTGAAATACAGTAAAATTTTTATAAGCTGCTATAGGTTCATTCTCCAGTCCATAACTTATATTTGTTCTGCAAAATTTTTTGTTGGGTACTTGAGCAGAGTCTTTACTTAAAGTGCTGGTTAAATCTTTGATGTTTGGAGTTTCAACTGAATGATGTGTTCTATTTCCAAATGTTTCTTGGGCACTTGTGGGACCTGGTCGAGGATAATTTTCAAATGAATGTTCTGTTTCAGTTGATTTAGTTTTCTCATTCTGTACCACATGAGTTATAAAGCCAGTGGAACATAATTGAACTTGTCCATAACTAAAAACGTTTCTTCTTCCACAATTACTAGGTTCTCTTTTTCTTTTCTCTGTCTGAGCACTATGTACTTTCACTGGTGGTGTCTCAAAAGCCAGAGGCTGGCATCCCATTTCAGTAGCATCTTTAACTCTCTCTAGTTGATTCTGAATTCTGTTTTTTCTCAAGATGTTGACAGCCATGCTATTAACAGCAGCACTTGCTTTCTGTATTTCTAGATACTCCTCACTCTCCTCAAAGTGATGTGGTATGTGAAAAGGACTTGAGAACATTTCTGAATGGGTTCCATGTGGATTTTCTGAAGAGTTATGTTCCAGGCAAGATTTTTTAGGTTTCTCGTTTTCTCCTGATTCTGATGCTTCAACTGTCTCTTGTTCTAACATCCTTGACTTTGAGCAAGAGCTAGCTTTGTTTTGTAAAGATGTCTCTGTCCCTTTACTATAGTCTGGGCCATTTGATTCAAAAGTGTTCAAAAATGAACCATTTGTATTTTTTCTGACAGCTTCTGAATTCCTAGAATTCTGTGTGTTGATGTTTTCTAAAGTAGTTTTTCTTTTCACAGCTTTTGATTGCAAATTAAACATCTCACAGAAATCCAAAATATTATTACATGCTTCCTGAAAATTACCCTGGTCATGCTTCTCGTTGGAAGTCACATGCTTCTGAAGAGTAGTATCAAATAAACTAAAATCATTATCTTCACTAAATTCCTTAAGGTCCTCGCCTGATAATTCCACAAATAGTTTTTCTTGCTTTAAAAACATTTTCACTCCTTCTTGAATGCAAACCAAGAGGGTATCCCAGTTCTGAAACTCAATCAGCGTTTTGGCTGGCTCCATGCACACGTCATACTCACAGAACGGGCACTGCACGTTGATCACATATATACCATGGAGTTCTGGAGTAGACCGATGCCGAGGACTTGCACTCATGTGCCTGCTGGCAGAGCTACTCTTGGGCTTGCATATAATACTTTCTTTCCTCAATAAAAAGTCAATAAGTTTATGCAACTTTGTCCTTAACACTAGTCTTTTGTTTACAAACAAAAACTGCATATTCTTATTGTAATGTGCTTCAGAGCTGATATAGCCAATAAGTTCAAACTCCTTATATTTAAAATTTATTTCTCTTAACTTCTGGGACTTCCCTAGTCCATAAATTTGACAAAAACGGGAACATACATCTTTGGTTTTAGGGAGCTGAAGAACCATGGAACCAGAAACATCATTTCTCAAAGAGAAAGAAATGGAAGGGTGCATGAGTGAGAGAGCATCTATCCTCTGTCTAACCTTCTCAAACTCCAATCTAGGATCCATGCATTTCCTTCTTACAGGCAGCTGGTAAAACAGGTTATACACTGTCACTGTTGTTCCGGCACTTGGTCTAGTCAAATCAGCTTCACAAACTTTCAGGGCTTTTCCATTCTGAAACAGTTTCACAAACGTTTTCATTGTCCTGTTTTTCTTGGATGAAATCTCCACAGCACTGGCCATGTCAGCTATACTTGCCAAGGCCTCCCCTCGGAAACCATAAAACCTCGGATTCTCCAAGTCCTCTACAGAGTTGCATTTACTAGTGAAATAACGATTTCCCACCTTGTCTACATCATCCCTTGCCATCCCAAATCCATTGTCTATTACTTGAACTTGGAAGGTTTCCATATTCACCCTGACAGCCACACATTTTGCTTCAGCATCAACACTGTTGAGGGCAAGTTCCTCAACACATTGGCCTAACGAGCTTATGGCCAAACCAGAACGCAGTTTGGCTTGTACTTCAGCTGGCAAGCACTTGATCATGGCAGGTGAAGGCTAGTGAGAATGCCAGGCACTGGTTTTTCTCTCTCTGACCAGAAATAATTGCCTATGAGAGGAAAAAAAACGCACACAATCAAAGGTTCAGAGTTACATAGCATTACTCATTTCTCTCAAGCATTATGAAGAAATAGCATTTGAGGTAAATGAAATCTCTCTTACTAAACCAAATTGTGAAACAAAACAAAGTTATACCTCTGATCTCTAGGCAGATCACACAGCTCATGCCTGGTGCACTGGATTTAACATCCAAAGAAGCTTTCATAACTTCATAATTTTCATTGCTCCTTTCTAAGCCCCACATGCTCTACAGTGAAATCATAATTACACTTGATGTTGAACCATAAAGACAGCATTAGAAATTCTAACCACTTCACCAAAAACAGATGCCTAAATTAAATTCAGCTAGGAAACATTAGCTAGAAATTATTCACAACAAAAATGTCCAAACTAGTTTCATAACATTTATACATTACACAATAACCACGGCTTTTAGAAAAATACTTATAATGCATTGCTAAGGCATTGTAACAAGGAAGGTGAAGCAAGAGGAGAAATTTTTAAAAATCAAATTGATAGCCGGGTGCAGTGGCTCACGCATATAATCCCAGCACTTTGGGAGGCTGAGGCGAGAGGATTGCCTGAGAACACAGGTTTGAGACCAGCCTGGGGAATTGGTGAGACCTTGTCTCTACAATAAAAAAAAAAAAAAAAAAGTGTCAGGTACCACATTAAAAAAATAAATAAATAAAAACAAAAAATCAAATTGTATTAAGGAGACTTGTGCATTAAGAAATTACCATTGCCTGGGCTCGGTGGCTCAGCTTGTAATTCCAGCACTTTGGGAGGCCGAGGCAAGTAGACTGCCTGAGCCTGCCGGTTCGAGACCAGTCCAGGCAACTTGGTGAGACCTTGTCTCTACAATAAAATAAAAAATAGCTGGGTATGGTAGCATGCATCTGTAGTTCCGGGGTACTCAGAAAGCTCAGGCGGAAGGATGGCTGGAGCCCAGAAGGTTGTTGTTGGGGTGGCCGTGAGTGTGCATGTCACTGCGCTCCAGTCTGGGTTAAGGAGTGAGACTCTAACTCAAAAAAAAAAAAAAAAAAAGATTACTATTATTATGGTTAAGTGCACTTGCATCAGGAGAAGGCTGGGAAATTCCTTTTCATATAAACCTTTCTTTGACATTTTATTTTAAAATCCTATTCATATATTATTTTGATGATACGTTTTTTAAAAAATCCTTATTGTTAATACTCTTTTGGTCTTTACAGATGGACACAAACTACCTTGGCAATAATGTGGGCAAAGGGCTGTCTGAATAGATTTTAAGTTTTCTTGCAAGTTAAAAAAAAATAATAATAATTAAGATTCTGGTGCCAAGCCGGGCTCGGTGGCACAGCCTGTAATCCCTGTGCTGGGGGAGGCTGAGGTGAGTGGATTGCATTGAGCCCGCAGGTTCGAGACCCGCCTGGGCAGCGAGACCTCATGTCTACAATAAATCAAAAAATCAGCCAGGCGTGGTAGCACATGCCTGTAATTCCCGCTACTCGGAAGGCTGAGGCAGAAGGATCGCCAGAGCCCAGCAGGTCGAGGCTGCGGTGGCCGGGAGTGGCCACTGCACTCCAGTCTGGGCGACCGAGTGAGACTCCAACTCAAAAAAAAAAAAAAAAAAAAAGATTCTGGTGCCACCGGGCGTGGTGGCTCATGTCTAGAATCCCAACACTTTGGGAGGCCGAGGTGAGAGGATTGCCTGAGCCCACGGGTTCGAGACCAGCCTGGGCAACTTGGCAAGCCCTCATCTCTACAATAAATCAAAAAACTAGCCAGGCGTGGTGGTGCATGCCTGCAGTTCCAGCTACTTGGAAGGCTGAGGTGGGAGGATCCCCTGAGCCCAGCAGGTCGAGGCTGCGGGGGCCGTGAGCGTGCCACCGCACGCCAGCCTGGGTGACAGAGACTCCAACTCAAAAAAAAAAATGAAACAAAATACGATTCTGGTGCCAAGAAAGCTCTCTTTCTCCATCAGTGAGCGCCACACGGGCTGGCCCTCTCACAGGAAGACCAAGGAGTTAACTGCAGAACTTCTGTGGATTTCTAAAATCACGAACTCCGCAGCCGGCAGGCAAGGAGGGAGAAAGTTTAATAAACATTCCGCTTAACGTAAACCCAACGCAACGGCTTCCTGAGGACGCCCCACGGCGCCCGGGGCTGGGGGCAGCACAGCCCGGCCCAGAGCTCAGCAAGCCCGGGAGGGGCGCAGCGCGAGCGCCGGGGTCACACCCGCCCCGGCCCCGCCCCCGCCGGACCCGAGCCGCGCTCCTCGCCGGCCGCGCGCCCCCCGCGCCCGCCCCGCCGCACGGCTGCGGGGCCCTCCCGGGGCCTGGAGTGTCTGCCTCCGAGAAGCTGCCCGCGGCCGCAAGTGGGGCCCTCGAGGTGTTAGAAGAGCTCTTGGAGCCACCCGTCCGTCGCGTGCTCCCCTCACGTCACCTCCGATCCGGCTTCACGGCTCTCGGGTACTAACCGCCGGGGTCGCCGGACCGCGCACCCGAGCTCGCGGGCCTCGTGCACGCGCCTGCCTAGGAGCATGCGCCACCGAGGGGACGCCGACCGCGCATGCGTGCCAGGGGTTCTACCACGCGCGTGCCTCTGCTTGTCAGGCCTCGTCCCTTTCGGCGTGATGTGACGTTACAAAAACTTTTATTTTGATTTTGTGTTTTGTTGTTGTTGTTTGTTTTCCTTTTCTCTTTTCTCACTTGGTTCTCCTTTGCTCCTACTACCATTTAATTCAACCTGTATTTCTTTCTTTCTTTTTTTTTTGAGTCGGAGTCTCACTCAGTCGCCCAGACTGGAGTGCAGGGTCCGCTCCCGGCCACCGCAGCCTCGACCCGCTGGGCTCCGGCGATCCTTCCGCCTCCGCCTTCCGAGTAGCCGGAATTATAGGCATGCGCTACCACGCCCGGCTGATTTTTTGATTTATTGTAGAGATGAGGTCTCGCCGCCCAGGCGGGTCTCGAACCCGCGGGCTCGGGGAATCCACTCACCTCAGCCTCCCAAAGGCGCGGGACTACAGGCTGAGCCACCGAGCCCGGCTCAACCTGTATTTCACATGTTTGCTTGCCTTCTCTCCCTAGAATGCGAGCTGCGTGAAGGCAGGGATTTTGTATGTTTCCCGCTGCATCTGTAGCCAAGAACAGCGCCTAGCTACTGGGAGGCATGCAATGGATGGATGAATCCAAAGCCTTCCATCTCAGAACTATAACACTCCAGAACTGGAGAAGGCTGAGGAGCCATCTAGCTCAACTCTTTATTTGCAGAGGACTCCGAGACCCTCTCCATGGACTTTTTTTGACGTTGTTACGGTCCGAGTAATGCTCGGCTGCTCTCCCTTTATATCGGTAAATCGAAGGGGCAGGGAACTGGTAGAGTTTTATTTCTGAATTCAAATCCAGGAAGCAGAGTGGGCTTTGGCCTCTTTAAAATGATTCTGAGGCCAAGGCGAGAGGACTGCCTGAGCCCAGGGGTTTGAGGCCAGTCCGGGCAACTTGGCGACCGCATCTCTACAATAAATTTTAAAATGAGCTGGGCATGGTACCGTGCGCCTGTCGTTCCAGCTACTTGGAAGACTGGGGCAGAAGGATCGTCTCAGCGATGTTGATACAGAGACCTGCTAATGTCTGTCCATATTGCCACAGCCCCTAGAAAAGAGCATGGCAAGGGTTCAAGAGCTCCTAAGAGCTAATAGGTGAGCTTCCCCTTATCGCCTGTGCACTCCCAGCAAATAGCTTCAGGGATCCCTGACTTCCCTGCAGACTGTGCAAAATAACCGGAATGGTGTAAATCCCCACTTATTCCCTTTCCTTAGTAGTCATAGATTTGAATAATGTAATATCAATGTAATCGTAAGTCTTGTGTTTTGTATAACTTTTGTATCAATGTATTCATAAGTTTTGTGATTTATATAACTTGTGTAATGCATGATGTCTTGGGCCTCGCAAACTCCCTTTACTCTATGGCAAGCCTAATTTAACACTTCTGCTGGCCCTATTGATAAAAGCTGTGAGACACCTCTCCTACCTAGCACCAGGAAGTTGGGACCAAAACATGTCATAAAATGCAGCTAAAACGTAAATTCTATACAATGCTCTGCTGGTCACGTGTTCTAATCTACAGGTACCCACAACTCTGGACTTAAAAAAAGCAGATTGTAAAACTTGAAGGGTGAGCAGAATCCTTTATTTTTTTGAGTTGGATCTCATTCCGTCGCCAAGGTTGGAGTACAGTGGCACGCTCATGACCACCCCAGCCCAGCATCAACCTGTTGGGCTCAGGCAATCCTTCCACTTCAGCCTTCCATGTAGTTGGACTTATAGACATCTGCCACCACACCCAGCTAATATTTCTTGCTTTATTATAAAGATGAGGTCTCACCAAGCTGCCCAGGCTAGTCTTGAACCCCTGGGCTCAGGCAATCCTCTTACCTCGACCTCCCAAAATGCTGGGATTATAGGTGTGAGCCACCACACCTGGCTGGCACAGCTTCTTTTATAACTAACAGAGAACAGACCTCTGAGAATACTGGTAAGAATACAGTGTTAACCAATCCATGGTTTTTGCTTTCTGTCTCATTTTCACTGAAAGTTTTTAAAGTTAGAATTTATGACAAATTCGTCAGACCCAGTAAGCATTTGCCATATATTTAATGACTATCCAAACCCACCCAATCCTCTAGGGCTGGTGAAGCAAACTCCTGATTATCACTCATATTAATTTGCTAGGGCTGCCATAACAGAACACCACAGAGTGGCTTAAACAAAAGTTTATTTCCTCTTGGTTCTAGAGATTGTATGTCTGAGATCAAGGTGTCAGCAGGGATGGTTTCTTCTAAGACCTCTCTCCTTGGCTTGTAGATGTCCATATTCACAGGGTATTTTGTCTGTGCACACCATGTCTGTGTCCAAATTTTCTCCTCTTAGGAACACCAGTCAGACTGAATTAGGGCCCACCCTAACAGCCTCATTTAACCATAGTCGCCTCTTTAAAGGCCCTAGGTCCAAATACACCTTCTGAGGTACTAGGGATTAGGATTTCAACATATGAATTTTGGGGGGACACAACAATAACATAGCTTTGCACATTCCCTACCTAGAGAAAGGAAACTAAAAGACAGCAGAAGTTCCAGAAAACTAAAAGTAATTAATTCAAAACATCACTTGACTAGCCAGCAAACTGAACTTGTGGTATTTGTTCTTACTAGGCATGCAATTTCCTGAAGAAAACTTTGAAACCATTAAAAGAAATGATTCAGGCCAGGCACAGTGACTCACGTCTATAATCCTAGCATGTTGAGAGACCAAGGTGAGAGGATTGCTTGAGCCCAGGAGTTTGAGACTAGCCTGGGCAACACGGTGAGACCTCATCTCTATAATAAATCAAAATATCAGCTGGGTGTGGTGACGCTTGCCTGTAGTCCCAGCTACTTGGAAGGTTCAGGTGGAAGGATCATCTGAGGTAGGTTGGGGCTGAGGTAGCTGTGATTGTGTGATTGTGCCACTGTACTCCAGTCTGGATGACAGAGTAAAACTCTGACTCAAAAAAAAAAAAATTAGCCGGGCATGGTGGTACATGGCTGTAGTTCCAGCTACTTGCAAGGCTGAGGTGGAAGGATCCCCTGAGCCCAGCAGGTCGAGGCTGCGGTGGCCGAGAGCATGCCACTGCCATCCAGCCTGAATGACAGAGTGAGACTCCAACTCAAAAAAAAAAAAAAAAAGATTCAAAGTAACTGCTAACTTTTTTACTGTCAGACTTCAAATTACCTCAAAATCCTCTTCCCATAGATGTTTACTGAATAGATTAAAAGGAAGTTCACTAAAGATGAAAAAACAGTACTATGTTCTAAGCAGAAGGTTCCATTGTGTTTTTATTAAATAAAATTGTGTACAGCTGTAATCCTTTCATCATATACATAATATATAGTAACATTCAAATATCTGATACTAAAATAACTTACTAACAAACGCTAATATTGAACACACAATAGTTCTGTCTCTATTAACAAAAACCAAACCACTGAGTTTAATCCTAGAAAATTTAAATTCAGGCCATTATTTTACAATTTGGAAGTCTGAGTAATCCATGTTTAAGATGACTTTCTCATTGCTGAAGTTTGCTCTGTCAATGTGCGATTTGGGACTTCCTTTTGTCCGTAGCCATTCCTGCATATGACGCACCTTGGAGATGGGACCTTGCAACTGTCCTTGCACCGTGCCCTGGTCAGTATTCTGGACCCAGCCTACCAATCCCAGCTTTTTACCTTCAGCCTAAGGGGAGTAGAAAAGAGATATCCAATGAGATTCAATAAAACAAAATGAGACAGCAATCTGTTGCATGAATCTTGGTCTAGAATCAAGCCACTGAAACTAATTTGATATTGTCCAGAACAGTCAAAACAGAAAGACAGCAAGAAAGATCTCATTGCTGATCTTAACATGAAGGGTTGGCCACTTGACTCCATTTCTTTCTACTTTGTAAAACACAGACTAGGATTTTCACTGTGTAGTCAATTTGGTTAAGTACCAAATACTTAAGGCCAAAACAGATGCTTTCAAAATGATTCCAAGGCTGATTGTCCTTAGGATACTGGGCTGTATCTTGCCCAGTATGTTTCCTTTTCCTCACCAAGAATTTACCGAGTATGTTAAGTGGGAAAAAAGCATGAAGTAATCTGATCCTTCCCTTTGGCTTTCACCAGGACCACACCTAAACAAATCCAGATGGAACTGGTGTCCATGATATCTTTAAAGATCATTAGAGAGTATCTCATAATTTTCTGGGCAATTCATCCTATTATTCTCATTGTAGAGAAACTGTCTAATCTAACATCTTTATGCTGCATTCAAAGCCCCTTTCTGTCGTCCTCCTAGAGAAGGGAAACAGCTGGTCATCAGCCTCTGAACACCAAACTTTCAAGAGACCACATAACTGTTAGGTTTTCATTTGACTTTCTTTACTTCTAACTAAATCACAATGACTTTAAAGTTGAATAAGCTTATGAAGAGCATCTAATCATTGTAATTGCTCTTTTCTTACCCTTTCCAATGTTCTTTCAAGTCATTAACCTGTGGCAAAACCAAAAATTTAGGAAAGGCAGCAATGTTTTCAAGGTTATCTTATTTTTGTATAAATATATAATTAGGATATTATAAAAGTCATTGATTGTTAAAGTAATCTAAATAGGTGTTGGATTGCAAAAGAAAATGGGAGTCAGCATGTCAAAATGCCAAAGCAGTGACCTAGTGAATGTGGGAAATTGCTGTTGCTGGCCAAAGAAAATGTTATGCACAGCAAAAAAAATGTTTGATGAGGAACTGAACTATCCAACAAATCAGTTATGTTCAAAGCAGACATGTTTGCATAATGAACAAAAAAAGACTCCAGTCAAATAAGTAACATTTTAAGGGATACAGAGCAAATTAAGGAATGAAGAAAAATAAGAGATACCTACAGCATGTATTTCTCAGTGCCAAAGAAGACAGCATAAAAGAAGAATGCTGAGAATAGATTTTGAGGAAGACTCTACCTCCAACCAACTGTGTAACAATTGCTCTCTTCTTCAAATTAATCTAGGGAGTCAACTATGTCTAGTTCTTAGAGTTACCTTATATAGTAAAAAGCTCTAAGAATGTACAGTTTTGGTAAGGCGCAGTTGCTCACGCCTATAATTCCAGCACTTTGGGAGGCAGAGACAGGAGGATTGCTTGAGCTTAGGAGTTTGAGACCAGCCTAGGCAACATAGCTAGTCCTTGTCTCTACCAAAAAAAAAAAAATTAGCCAGGTGTGGGGGTGTGCACCTGTAGTCCCAGTTACTCAGGAGGCTAAGGTGGGAGGATCACCTGAGCCAAGGATGTTGAGGCTGTGGTGAGCCAGGATCATGCCACAGTACTCCAGCCTGAGCAATGAAGTGAGAACCTGTCAAAACAACAGCAACAAAAAAAGTGCAGCTTTGATTAGGATGTTAGAACAGTCAAGTCTTTTCCAAAAAATTGCCAGCCAGGGCAGTGGCTCACACCTGTAATCCCAGTACTTTGGGGGGCCAGGTGGAAGCATTTTTGAACCTAGGAGTTCAAGACCAGTCTAGCAACCCAGTGAGACCTCATCTCTACAAAAAATTTTAAAAATAGCTGGGCATGGTAGAGCACACCAGTAGTCCCAGCTATTTCAGAGGCTGAGACAGGAGGATCACTTGGGTTCAAAAGGTCAAGACTGCAGTGAGCCAGGATCATGTCACTGCATTCTAGCCTGGGCTACAGAGTGAGAGCCTGTACCAAAAAAAAAAAAAAAAGGCCAGGTGCAATGGCTCATGCCTGTAATCCTAGCACTTTGGGAGGCGGAGGTGAGAGTATTGCCTGACCCTGGGGGTTCAAGACCAGCCTGGGCAAATTGGCGAGACCTCAACTCTACAATAAATAAAAAAATTAGCTGGGTGTGTGGCCTGCATCAGTAGTCCCAGTTACTCAGGAGGCTGAGGCAGAAGGATTGCCTGAGCCCAGCAGTTTGAGATTGCGGTAGCCACGAGTGTGCCACCGCACTCCAGCCTGGGCAACAGCGAGACTCTGATTCAAAAAAAAAAAAAAAATTTGCCATGTGATTTATTGGAACTCCTGAGTAAACAAAACATGCCAAAATTTGACCAGTGTTGAGAGTGGGAATTTCCTACTTGTGTACTCAATCTTTTTTTTTTTCCTTAAGAGACACGGTCTTGCTATTTTGCCCAGACCGGTCTCAAACTCCTGGCCTCAAGCCATCCTCCCACCTCAGCTTCCAAAGCATGAGGATCATAGATGTGTACCACTGTGCCTGGCCCATGTTCAGTTTTGAATATCTACCTAAACAAGCAAACAGTATTTTTTTCCCTAAGAAAATTCCAAAAAGCTAATTCTATCTCATAACTATACTTCTACGTAAACAGTTATCTGAACACATTTTAAGGAACATAATAATCACCAACTCTAGCTGCAATCTAAAAAGAAAATCTCCTCAAATCAATAACCTAGAAATCACCAGGCGAGGTGGTTTGTGCCTATAATCTCAGCACTTTGGGAGGTGCGAGGATTGCTTGGAGCCCAGGAATTCAAGACCAGTCTGGGCAACATAGATAGACCTTGTCTCTACTTTAAAATTAAAAAAAAAGAAGAAAAAAAACCCTAGAAGTCCACCTTAGGACACTAGAAAAAAGAAGAGCAAACTAACTTCAAAACAAGCAGAAAGAAGGAAATAGTAAAGATCAGAGCAAAAGTTAATAAAGAAAATCAATAAAACCAAAAGTTACTGCTTTGAAAAGATCAACAAAATTGGCAACCTTTAGCTAGAATGACCAAGAAAAAAGACATAAGGATCAAATTATTAAAACTGAAGTAGGCCAGGCGTGGTGGCTCACGCCCATAATCCCAGCATTTTGGGAGGCTGAGATGAGAGGATTGCCTGAGCCCATGGGTCAGAGACCAGCCTGGACAACTTGGTGAGACCTCATCTCTACAATAAACCAAAAAATTAGCTGGGCATAGTGGCACGTACGTGCCTGTAGTTTCAGCTACTTGGAAGGCTGAGGTGGAAGGATCACTTGAGCCCAGAAGGTCAAGGCTGTGGTGGTCATGAGCATGCTCCTGCATTTCAGCCTAGACAACAGAGTGAGACTCCAACTCAAAAAAATAACAAAAAAACTGAAGTAATAGAGGAGTCATTACTACCAATCTTACAAAAATAAAAAGGACTGTAAAGGTATACTTTGAATAATCATATGCCAACAAATTAGATAATATAGAAGAAAGGGGGCAGATTTCTAGAAAGACAAACTACTGAAACTGAATCAAGAAGAAACAGAACATTTGAATAGAAAGTAGGAATTGAGTTGGAAAAAAATAAAACTTCCTACAAAGAAAAGCCTAGAACCAGATGGCTTCACAGGTAAATTCTACCAAATGTTTAAAAGACGAATCCTTCACCAGTCCTTCACAAACTCTTCCAAAAAACCAAGAGGAAACACTTTCCAACTCATTCTATTAAGCCAGTATTATACTTGTAGTAAAGCCAAAGAAGTCACAGGAAAAAACAAAACAAAACAAAAAACCATAGACCAATACTCTATATGAACATAGATGCAAAAATCCTAAACAAAACACTAGCCAACCAGGGCCAGGTGTAGTGGTTAACACCTGTAATCCCACTACTTTGGGAGGCTGAAGTAGGAGGATTGCTTGAGCCCAGGAATTCGAAACCAGCCTAGGCAACACAGCAAGACATCATCTCTACAGACAATCAGAAAAAAAAAAATTGCCAGGTGCAGTGGCACACGCCTGTAATCCCACCTACTCAGGAGATGGAAGAATCACCTGAGGCCAGGACTTGAGGCTGCGGTGAGCTGTGATCATGCCACTGCACTGCGGTTTGGGTGACAGAGTGAGACCCTGACTCAAAACAAAAGCAAAAACAAATAAACAAATAGCAAAGCAAACCAAACCCAGCAATATATAAAAAGGATTATATACCATGACAAAGTAGAATTTATCCCAGGAGTACAAGATCAGTTCAACATACAAGAATTAATCGATTTAATATTAATAAAAACTACATGATCATCTCAATAGAGGACCAAAAAATCACTTGACAAAATTGAATACCCTTTTTATGATAAAAATAGTCAACAAACTAGGAACAGAAGAGAACCTGATAAAGGGCATCTGTGAAAAGTCCACAGCCAACATCATACCTAATGGTAAAAGACTGAAGACTTTCCCTCTATGATTAGAAACATGATGAGGATGTCTGCTCTTACACTCTACTCAATATTATACTTGAGCCTTTATCCATGGCAGGGAAAAAGAAAAGGCATTCAGATGGGAAAGGATTAAGTAAAACTACCTTTACTTGTAGATGATGTATCTTATATACAGAAAGTCCAAAGGAACACACATATGCATACACTAGAGCCAGTAAACAATTACACAAGATTGCAGGATATAAGATTGATACACAAAAATCAATTGTATTTCTATATACTAGTAATTAACCATTGAAGATGAAATTAAGGAAACAATTCTATTTATAATAGCATCAAAAATAAACTGCTTAGGAATAAATATAACAAAAGAAGACATATGAAAAGCTATGACATTATTGGGAAAAATTAAAGAAGAACTAAACACCTATAATATCCCATGTTCATGGATTGGAAGACCTAATACTGTTAAGATGACAATACTCCTCAAATTGATTTACAGATTCAGTGAAATCTCTATCAAAATCTCAGAGAAGAAATTGATGAATTAATCTTAAAATTCACATAAAAACATAAAGAGCTGGGTGCAGTGGCTCATGCCTGCAATCCCAGCACGTTGGTAGGCAGAGGTGATAGGACTGCCTGAGCTCAGGCATTCGAGACCAGCCTGGGCAACTTGGTGAGAGTACATCTCTACAATAAATCAAAACATTAGCCGGGCATGGTTGCACACACTTGTAGTTCCAGCTATTTGGAAGGCTGAGGTGGAAGAATCACCTGAGCTCAACAGGTCGAGCCTGAGGTGGCCATGAGTGTGCACTGCACTTCAGCCTGGGTGACAGTGAGACTCAGACACAAAAGAAAAAAAAAAAACATAAAGAAGCCAAAACAAGGCTGGGCATGGTGGCTCACACCTGTAATCCCAGCACTTTGGGAGGCAGAGGCGAGAGGATTGCCTGAGTACAGGGATTCGAGATCAGCCTGGGAAACTTCCTGAGATCTCATCTCTACAATAAATGGAAAAAAATTAGACGGGCATGGTAGCACGTGCCTATAGTTCCAGCTATTTGGAAGGCTGAAACAGGATCACCTGAGCCCAGCAGGTCGAGGTTGTGGTGGCCACGAGTGTGCCACTGCACTCCAGCTTAAGTGATAGAGTGAGACTCCAACTCAAAAACAACAACAACAACAACAACAAAGAAACCAAAGAAGTCAAAACAGCTAAAAAATAATCGTGAGGCCAGGCTCGGTGGCTTAGCCTGTAATCCCAGCACTTTTGGAGGCTGAGGCGAGTGGATTGCCTGAGCCCATGGGTTCAAGACCAGCCCGGGCAAC
>NW_007251310.1:699373-710454 GCF_000164805.1 Carlito syrichta | reverse complement strand
CGCCGGAGCCCAGCAGGTTGATGCTGGGGTGGCCATGAGCGTGCCACTGCACTCCAGCCTGGGCGATGGAGTGAGACTCCAACTCAAAAAAATTTTTTTTTAAAAGGAAGAACAAAGTTGAGGCACACAGATAAATGGGATAGAACTGAGAGTCCAGAAATAAACCCTTACATTTTAGTAGTTGTTTTTTCACAAGAGTTCCATGACAAATCAATGTGGGAAATAACAGTCTTTTCAACAAATGATGCTGGGACAAAAATATATCCACATACAAAAGAATAAAGTTGGACTTCCTACCTCACACTACATAAAAAATAACTCAAACTGGACCAAAGACCTAAATCTAAGACCTTAAACTATGAAAACAGACATGAACTTTCATGATCTTGGATTAAAGTTTTCTTAGATATAACACAAAAAGCACAAGCAAAAAAAGTACAGATAAATTTGACTTCATCAAAATTAAAAACTTTGGTACTTCAGCTGGGCACAGCAGCTCAAGCCTGCGATCCTAGCACTTTGGGAGGCCAAGGAGAGAGGAATGCCTGAGCCCAGGGGTTCGAGACCCACCTGGGCAACTTGGTAAGGCCTCGCCTCTACAATAAACCAAAAAATTAGCTGAGCGTGGTGGCAAACGCCCGTAGTTCTAGCTACTTGAAAGGCTGAGGCGGAAGGATCGCTTGAGCCCGGCAGCTGTCGACGCTGGGGTAGCTGTGAGTGTGCTACTGCACTCCAGCCTGGGACAGAGTGAGACTCCAACTCAAAAAAAATTACAAAAGAAGAGAAAGAAACTGAAAAGACAACCTACAGAATAAGAGAAATATTTGCAAATCACATATCTGATAAGGGACTAGTATCCAGAATATATACACAAACTCAATAAAAGGTGGCAAATAACTCAACTAAAAATTGGGCAAAGGATTTGGACAGACATTTCTCCAAAGAAGATGTGTAACACATAAAATATCTCCTTCCATGTGCCAATGAGCACATGAAAAGATGTTCAACACCATTAATCATTAGGTGGAGACAAATAAAAACCACACTAAGAGTATACATGTACAATAGATTATTTACTTTACAAAAGGAAATTCTAGGGCCGGGCTCGGTGGCTCAGCCTGTAATCCCAGCTCTTTGAGAGGCTGAGGCGAGTGAATTACCTGAGCCCATGGGTTCGAGACCAGCCCGGGCAACTTGGCGAGACCTCATCTCTACAGTAAAATAAAAAATTAACCAGGTGTGGTAGTATGTGCCTGTAGTTCCAGCTACTTGGAAGGCTGAGGTGGAAGGATCACTGGAGCCCAGTTGGTTGACAATGGCTGGCCGTGAGTGTGCCATGGCACATCAGCCTGGGTGACAGAGTGAGACTTCAACTCAATAAAAAAAAGGAAATTCTGACACATGCTGTAACATCTATGAACCTTGAGGGCATTATGCTAAGTAAAATAAGCCTGTCACAAAAGGGCAAATGCTGTATACAAGGTTCCTAGAGTAGTCGAATTTATAGAGAAAGTAGAATCATGATGTCAATGGCTATTGCGAGGCAAGGACAGCGAGTTAGTGTGTAATGGGCACAGTTTCAGTTTTGCAAGATGAAAAGAACTCTGTGGGTGAATGGTGGTAAAGGCAGCACATGAACGTAGTTAAGGTCACTGAACTGTACCTTTTAAACTGTACCTTTTAAAATGGTTGAAATGTTATTTCTACATTGTATGTATTCCACAATGTTAAAAACAAGTACGTTACATAGTTTCTAAATATTTTGAGATTCTCCAGTTATCTTTCTGCTACTGATATGCAGTGTAGTTCTACCGTGGTTGGAGAACATCCTTTGTATGACTTAAATTCTTTTAAATTTATTGATACCTGAAAACAAAACAAACAACAACAACAACAACAAAAATCACAATGAAATACTACTTCACACTCACTATAATGGCTAACATAAAAAAAGTAACAACTGTTGGCAAGGATCTGGGAAAACAAGAATTCTCATACATTGCTAGTGAGAACGTAAATGGTATAGCTGTTTTGGAAAAGTTTGGCAATTCCTCAAAAAGTTAAACATAGAGTTACCATATGACCAAGTAAGCGACTCCTAAGTACAGAGGGTGCTAAAAAAAGGTATATGTTTTAAGAAAGGAAAAAACTGTATTAAAAGTATCATAATATATACCAATGACAAAAGACGAATACAAGTCATGTTTGATGTCTGCAATTAAAAGAGGTGCTCAAAGTGGTTACCATCAGTGTCCAGACACTTCTGATTAGTGAATGAATATCTCTTAAAATGTGCATACTTTTTTTTGTTTTTTGAGTTGGAGTCTCAAGTTGCCCAGTCTAGAGTGCTGTTGCCCAGTCAGATGATCCTTCTGTAACCGGAACCACAGGTGCATGCTGCCACGCCTGGCTAAAATGTGTATACATTTTTTTGACAACTCCCCAGCATATATACCCAAGGGAACTGAAAGCATTGTCTACAATAGGGGTCCCCAACCCCTAGGCTATGGACGGGTATCTGTCAGGAACTGGCTGCACAGCAGGAGGTGAGCAAAACTGAGCAAAGCTTCATCTGTATTTACTGCCACTTCTAATGCTTGCATTACCTCCTAAGCTCCACCTGTCAGATCAGCGACATCATTAGAGTCTCACAGGAGTGCAAACCCTATAGTGAACTGCGCACACGAGGGATCTAGGTTGCACGCTCCTAATAAGAATCTAATGCCTGATGATGTGAAGCAGAGCTGAGGCAGTGATGCTAGTGCTGGGGAGTGACTGCAACTACAGAGTAACATTAGCGATGGGGTGCAAAGACCAAAATAAATTGCTTGCAGACTCATATCAAAACCCTATTACTGAGTGGCAAATGAGTCGATGCACTTCAGTTGTACAGATGCATCTGATGACAGACCAATTTGATACTTACTTTAGTCCGCACGTGGACTACCCAATATTTTATTTACCACTTCTGTTTGTGCTTTTTTGTGTGTGGTAAGCTGTATAATTATTTCATTATATATTACAATGTAATAATAATAGAAATAAAGTACACTATAAATGTTATGCGCTTAAATCATTCTGAAACCATCCCCCCCTCCGTCAGTCCATGGGAAAATCATCATGAACAAAACTGGTCCCTGATGCCAAAAAGGTTGGGAACTGCTGGTTTACACAAAAGTATGTACGTAAGTGTTCAGAGCATCATTATTCATAATAGTCAAAAGTTGGAGCCGGGCTCGGTGGCTCAGCCTGTAATCCCACGCCTTGGGAGGCTGAGGTGAGTGGATTGCCTGAGCCCGCGGGTTCGAGACCCGCCTGGGCAACTTGGTGAGACCTCATCTCTATAATAAATAAAAAAATTAGCCGGGCTTGGTAGCGTGCGCCTGTAATTCCAGCTACTTGGAAGGCTGAGGCGGAAGGATCGCCGGAGCCCAGCAGGTTGAGGAGTTGGAAAAAAAATAGTTGGAAACAGCCCAAATTTCCATCAGTTGATGAACAAATAAATGTGGTATATCTATACAATGGAGTATTTATTCAGTCATAAAAAGGAATAAAGTATTGATTCATGCTACAATATAGACAAACCTTGAAAACATTATGTTCAGTGAAAGGAGCCAGACACACAAAAAAGTCACATTTGTATCATTTCATTTACATTAAACATCCAGAATAGGCAAATCCATAGAGACAGAAAGTAGTAGGTTAGTGGTTGTTAGGGTTGGGGGATGAGGAGTGAGGGGTAACAGGTAGAGGACTTCTTTTTGGCATGATGAAAATGTTCTGGAATTAGCATACAACTTTGTGAATATACTAAAAAAATCACTAAGTTATGTACTTCATTATTTTTTGACTTGGGGGTCTCACTCTGTCATCCAGACTAGAGTACAGAGGCACAATCACAGCTCACCGCAGCTCAACCACCTGGGCTCAGATGATCTTTCTACCTCAGCCTCTCAAGTAGCTGGGACTACAGGTATACACCACCACACCCAGATTTTTTTTTTTTTTGATAGAGGCAATGTTTTGCTGTGTTGCCTAGGCTGGTCTCAAACTTTTAGGCTCAAGCAATCCTCCTGCCTCAACCTCCCAAAGTGCAGGATTATAGGCATGAGTCACCATGCCTGGCCTGAATTATGTACTTTAGAAGGATTAGTTTTATGGGACGTGAATTATATTCCAACTTTGAAAAAGTTCCTGTATTCTTATTCACTACACTCCTAGGAGGGGTGGAATTTCACTGAGGCTAGATGATATCAACATGCAAACAGACTATAGCAAAACAAAACAATTGTTAAAATAAACATACAGGCAGGGCTCAGTGCCTCAGCCTGTAATCCCAGCACTTTGGGAGGTCGAGGCAAGAGGATTGCCTGAGCCCGCGGGTTCAAGACCCCCGGGCAACTTGGTGAGACCTCGTCTCTGCAATAAATCAAAAACTAGCCCGGTGTGGTAGTATGCGCCTATAGTTCTGGCTACTTAGAAGGTTGAGGCTGTGGTGGCCGAGATCGTGACACTGCACTCCAGTCTGGTCGACAGAGTGAGACTCCAACTCAAAAATAAATAAAGAAATAAATAAATAAACAAACATACATATTTAAATGATTATAGTAGCAAAGAATAAGACGGGAGTGAAATTAAGAAAAAATGGCAATTTTTTTGCATTCTTGTATTCTATCTCTAAATTTGGGGGGGATAGGTAGAGAAAGATGGGCTATATATACCACCATTTGGTCCTTTTCTCTCAACAACTCTGATTAATCTTTGAAGCTGTCACCTCGGTTCACCAGATCACGGGAACTTTTCCTGCATAATTGGTAGCAAAGCTAATGGAACAAAGCTCTTGCTATGACTTTCAGCAACTCTTTTTTCAACAGGCGCTTCCCAAGAGTATGAAAAAGGAAGAAATGATTTGCAAATAATTAGAAAGAAGGCATTAACAATTGACATTTATATTTTAAAGATTCAGGCTTGAATCTGAATACCATGGCCTCAGGAATGTGATACTTAAAAAGTTCTGCAGGCCTAACTCCTTATCTGTGGGGTTGGAGGTACATGGAGAAGGCAATAAACCCATACCTCCCTAGAGAAGGCAGAGGAGAAATTGAGATTGCATTTGTGTGCGCACGTTGAGGGAAGATAAGTGACTCTACAGCAGAAGGAGAGGCTGCCAACAGTTTATTCATCCCCTCAAACATTATCGCTCTAGTAGCTGAAACCCTCTCCATAAAATTATCTTCATGTCCTGGCCCTCCTGGGGGAGGGGCAAGGCAGATCCAAATATTCTTTCTTTAACAATGAATCTAAAGCCACTTAGAAAAGGCCAGTTGAAGGCCAACATGGCTTCCATCTCCAGGGATCCCACCTCCCCCCACACCTCCCCCCACACCTTTCTCCTATACTACTTTCATAATGGCCCAGGGACCAGGGGGAAGTCCCTGATGATCATGGGACTTGCTTTAGAGGCAGCATCTATTGTAACACTGAAGGCTCATGATGCCTCTAGAAAGAGCCTCTGTCACTGTAAGAGTCTGGACGCCTCCCCACCCGACATCATCAACCAATCCACAGCCCCTGT
Source organism: Carlito syrichta (assembly GCF_000164805.1). Classification (NCBI taxonomy): domain Eukaryota; kingdom Metazoa; phylum Chordata; class Mammalia; order Primates; family Tarsiidae; genus Carlito; species Carlito syrichta. The sequence goes on along the minus strand of NW_007251310.1, from coordinate 704,879 downwards.
CCTGGTCAAGTTGTAAGAGCAGGAAAGCCGGACTCCACTTCCAGTGTGACCATTACCTATTCTGGAATGGATAAAGTGTGGTTTTTTGTTTGTTGTTTTTTGGGTCAGTCTCACTCTGTCATCCAGGCTAGCGTGCAGTGGACGTTCATGGCCACTGTAGCCTCGACCTGCTGGGTTTAGGCGATCCTTCTGCCTCAGCCTTCTAGGTCGCTGGAACTACAGGTGCACGCCGCCACGCCTGGCTAATTTTTTTACTTATTGTAGAGATGAGGGCTCGCCATGTTGCCTAGGCTAGTCTTGAACCCTGGGCGCAGGCAGTCCTCTGGCCTCCGCCTCCCAAAGTGCTGAGATTACAGGTGAGAGCCACCGCGCCCAGCTGATAAAGTATTTTTAATTAGAAAAACTTAACTAGAAAAAGTAAATGTTCTTTCAGAGTCAAAAAGAACAGAAAGGAACTGAATGGAGAACTGGGAGAAGGTGGGAGAAATCAGAGCGGTGTGAAGAAAATGCAGCAGCTACTGAGAAAGCAATGGCACACGTGTCACCAGTCCACCCGAATGCCATCTGTCCAGCCAGGCTACCTTTGCTACATGAGCTGTGACTTGGTTTGACGATGCCCTAGCAGAGAGCCCTGATAAACTTCTACTGCCCTTGAGAGCGCAGATCATCAGTCTGCGTGTGTAGGCGCGTAGGCCCCACTGGTGCAAAAGACCAGCAGCAGCAATCTGACGTTCACGCGACCGAAACCGACGTCGACGTGACTTTGACCGACCGCGCAGCGCTTCCGTTCTCAGGGCTCCACGTCCACCTTCGCCCAGCAGCCACCAAGCAGCCCGCTTTCTGCCGGGCACACGTGTCAAAAGCGTGTCCTGCCGGTGCGGTGGCTTCATGCCTGTAATCCCAGCATTTTGGGAGGCGAAGACGGGCGGATTGCCTGAGCCCAGGGGTTCGAGACCAGCCTGGGCAACTTGGCGAGACCTCGTCTCTACCTTAAATCAAAAAAAGTAGCCCGATATGGTGGTGCACGCCTGTGGTTCCAGTCACTTAGGGGGCTGAGGGAGAGCCCCCAGCAGGTTGAGGCTGCGGTGGCCGTGAGCGGGCCGCTGCACTCCAGCCTGGGCGACAGAGACTCCAACGCGTTCTGCTCCCGCACTCAGGACCGAGGTGTGTCTCCACCTACCTGAGTGTACTTGCGGAAAAACACCCCCTGCACCTTCCCGAAAATCTCATAATCCACCGAGATCAAGGTGTCCCCTTCGGCCATGCTCGCACCTGCCGGAACCAGGAGAGCACGAGAGTGAGGGCCCGGCCGAACCCGGTCCTGGGAGGGAGCTGCCACACCTGCCCTCTCCCCGCCTCCCCACGCTGCCTCCCACCTCAGGCCCGGAACTCGGCATTGGGGGCGGCACCGGAAGGCGTCTGTGGGAGGTCCCCGCGTGACGCCGGGCGGGTCGGATCGCGCCCACGAGGCGTCTTGGGGTTCACCTGCTCCCCAGGCACCACCGGCACCCACGCCGGCCGCTCCCGCCAGCCGACCCCCTCTTCGCGCCCCAGGCCCCTGCTACCCACATGCCAGCCTACGCGAACTGACTCGCGCGGCCGGGCTCTCCCCCCTCCTCTCCCCCCACCCGGCTCACCCCTCGCGTCTCCGCTCGGCCACCAAGACCCGCTGAAGCCCCCAGCCAACGGCCGCTCCCGTGCCAACAGCCCGCCCGGAAGTCAGGAGTGCGGCTCCTCCTTGGCTGTCGCTCGTGCCCATCGTCGTCAGGCCGCCAATCAGAGACGCGCTCGGCCCCGAGCCCGCCCAGAGGGTGGGGCTTCAGGACAAGGCCGCCGCAGCCAGGCTAGCCAGAAGGGGGATCACCCCCCCCAGGGGTCGGCTGGGCGGCCACAGAGCAAGCCCCGCCCTTCACTCGGCCCGGGTTCGCCTGTTCTTGTGGGGACAAGGCCCAGACGAAGAAGCGCTGGGGATGCGTTCAGCCATTCAGCCATTCCGTAACTGAATGGCATTCAGTTATTCGCTCCCAGTGACAGGAGACATAGTAAGCAAACAGGGTTCCTGCCCTGGAAAGCTCACATTCTGCACGTGGGGACAGAGGATACATTTCTTTTATTCTTTTAGGGACGGGATCTTGCCATGCTGCCCAGGCTGGTATCCAACTACTGGCCTCAGGCAATCCTCCCCTCAGCCTCCCAAAGTGCTGGAATCACAGGTGGGAGCCTCCGCGCCTGGCAGACAATACCCCTTAAACATCACAAATAATACATGGAATATGGACATATACGGCCTTTCTGTTCTTTTTCCTCCAGTTTTCTGCCCCCCACACACCCCCACACCCCTCCGTTTTGGATCTGCCTCATCAAGAATTGGCTGCAGGGGAGCTAAGCATACCGGAAGTCTCCACGGAGGCGGTTTCTTCTGGGCTGGGCTTCTGGAGGCTGCCCACCAGTCGACCTCACAAATGTGTTCAAACCAAACAACAGTTGAGCACATCGCTTAATAGAGCACAAGCAAAGTAACTCGAGGCTCTGGAATCACAGCTGAATCAGGCGCTCTAACGCAAATGACCAAGTGGCATGAATTTGTTTTGGGAAAAGGGAATTGTCAAGGGAAGTTGTGGCTAAAATCAGGATGGCTAAAATCAGAGTGGACTTGACTCCTTTGACTCCTGCCACCCCCTTGATGAAGATGTGTGTTAGGTTACAACACAATCCCAGCGGAGCCTTCAAAATGTTAGGTCAGACCCTCACAAGGGGAGGGGAGGGTGGTCTGAGAACTAGTGCCATGTAAGATGCAAAGAATTGCACAGAAGTTAGATTCGAAAATATAGTTTATTTTAAAAGTAAATTAGCCGGGCAGGGTGGCTCAAGCCTGTAATCCCAGTACTTTGGGAGACTGAGGCTAGAGGATTGCCTGAGCTCAGGGGTTCAAGGCCAGCCTGAGCAACATGGCGAGATCTCTTCTCTACAATAAAAAAAAATTAGCTGGCTGTGGTGGCACATGTCAGCTACTTGGAAGACTGAGGTGGAAGGATCACCTTGAGCCTGACAGGTCGAGGCTGCAGTGGCTGTGAGTGTGCTATTGCATTCCAGCCTGGGCAAGAGTGAGATTTCTATTCAAAACAAAAAGTAAATTAGAGACAGAGGGAAAGGACTCACTCCCCAAGGTAGGAGAGGGGGCCAAAGCTAAGAAAACATGGCGGCCATAGCTCAAAGAACACACGGCCTGGCCAGAACTTTTTTCTTTTGAAGTGACTTTATTCAATTTGCCTTTCAGAAAGCTCACTCAGTTCTGGCCAGCACTTAGGGAAAGCAATGGCCAATGGCTGCTTGAGGTCGAATGCTTTTAAACCTTCTCTTTGGGCCTAGCACAGTGGCTCAACCAGTAATCCCAGCACTTTGGGAGGTCGAGGCGAGAGGATTGCCTGAGCCCGGGGGTTCGAGACCAACCTGGGCAACTTGGTAAGACCTCATTTCTACAATACATCAAAAAATTAGCCGGGTGTAGTGGCGTGCATCTGTAGTTCCAGCTACTTGAAAGGCTGAAGCAGAAGGATTGCCTAAGCCCAGCAGGTCGAGGCTGTGGTGGCCCTGTGCATGCCACTGCACTCCAGCCTGGGCGACAAAGTGAGACTCCAACTCAAAAATAAAATAAAATAAAAACTTTCTCTTTGATGGGGGGCAGGTCGTTACAGTGATTGGGTGGTGGTCTTTTCTATGTCATCACGAAGGGGTCAGGTAAACACGGGTACTGACATCTGGATGATGGACAGCAGGCAGATGGGTGGGTTAGTCACATGACAGTTGCCAGTTGATGGGGTCTGTCACAAAGGTCATGAAGGGCTGATTAGCTTAACTTGTTTCTTATGCAAATACTTGGAATAGAAAAGCTAATTATTACAAAACAAGCTGGGGAGAGGGTAGTAAAACAATTATCAATAACTGCCTCTGAGGAATTGGTTCTGTCCTTGGCTAGTGATTAGAGGGTAAGTTAAAATGAACTGCTAGAGAAATATGACAGAGCTAGGCAATATTAAAATGGCTGCTCATTGGGTATAGTGACACCATCTTATGTCCTTTCAATGTGTATGAAGGAAAACTGCAGTACTTACTGGTCCTCTGTGGACCACTCACATTCATGACCCATACCTCAGACCCCCTGTGTGAACGTGCCAGGGTGGCCACCTTGGCAAGGCGACATGGGTTGGCTGTGGTAGCCATGGAAAGCCATCACTCCACTAGTTTCCACCACAGAGGGAGCGTCCATTTCCTGCAGGATCATGGAACCCCAGGGCTGGGAGGCGGGAGTGGTGAGTGGGCTGACCGGGTGCTGTGCTTGGAAGCCTCGCTAAACACAATACCTGGCTGGCAGGGTTCCTTTCTCTAGAATTCACTTCTCCCAGCTAGCCAGGAGTAAAAAATACATGAAAAATAACAGTTTCTCTACAGGATTCACAATCTACTGAGTGTCTAATAGGAGACACTGTAGAATATACAAAGATGAATATGTCACGCTTGCCCGCAAAGAGTTTTTAATTGAGTGTAAGGGACAAATAAGCATGCAAATAATGACAATGAAATTCACAGATAGTAACTTCATTCCAGATTGAGAGCTCATATTATGAAGGGGCAAAGAGATTAATTCTGGCTGGGAAGAGGCAGCATTTAATCCAGGGTTACACAAGCATAACCAGCAAGTGATGGAGGTGGGATTTGGTTCCAGGCAGTCAGTCCAGGGTCCAGTCCCATAGATGCTGTGTTCCATCACTTCCCAATTCGTGGAGCAGAGGGTAAGGTAGCAGCACTAAGGTGAGGGAGTAGGTGGTCAGCTGTGACTAGATTAGGGTTTCTCAGTCTTGGTTGCACATTAGGACCTTTGGGAAAGTTTTAAAAAATACTGATGCCTAGCTGGGCATGGTGGCTCATGCCTGTAATCCCAGCACTTTGGGAGGCTGAGGTGAGAGGACTGTCTGAGCCCAGGGGTTCAAGATCAGCCTAGGCAACATGGTGAGACCTTGTCTCTACAATACAAAAAAAAAATTGTCTGGGCTTGATGTCACATGCCTGTAGTTCCAGCTACTTGGAAGTCTGAAGTGGAAGGATTGCCTGAGCCCAGCAGGTTGAGGCTGCAGTGGAGTGCCACTGCCCTCCAGCCTGGGTGACAGAGTGAGATTCCAACTAAAAAAAAAAAAAAAAAAAAAAAAAAATATATATATATATATATATATACACATATATATGTATACACACACACACACACACACACACACACGCACACATGCACACACACGCCCAGGGCTTGCCCCCACGTATTGCTTTCCAAGTTGTCTTAATGCATAGCCAGGGTTGAGACCAATTAGGCTGGACTCAGGCTTATTAAGGAGGCAGGGCTGGAAAGGTAGGCTGAACCTAATCTGAGGGTAGAAATGCCATGCTAGCTGGGCTCGGTGGCTCAGCCTGTAATCCCGCGCCTTTGGGAGGCTGAGGTGAGTGGATTGTCTGAGCC
>NW_007251310.1:691537-699353 GCF_000164805.1 Carlito syrichta | reverse complement strand
CAGTCTGGGTGACAGAGTGAGACTCCAACTCAAAAAAAAAAAAGAAAGAAAGAAAGAAATGCCATGCTAAGTTATGTGTTTCAACGTTACTCTTATTATAATTATTATTTTTGTAGAGACAGTTTTGTATGTTGCCCAGGCTGTTTTTGAACTCCTGGCTTCAAGTGATCCTCCCGCCTTGACCAACTAAAATGCTGGTAATACAGGCATGAGCCACCATGCCCACCCTCAAGTTTATAAGTAAAGAAGCTGCCACTGGAAAGGGAATGATAGGATCAGAAGTATTTTGTAACACTGGTCACTGTAGTCCCAGCTACTCCAGAAGCTGAGGCAGGAGGATTGCTTGAGCCCAGGAGTTAGAAGCTGCAGTGAGCTATGATGGCACCACTGCACTCCAGCTTGGATGACAGAGTGATACCCTGTCTTTAAAACAAAAAACAAACAAACAAACACAAAAGTAGTAATTCGCTTGACTTAATCATTTCACAATGTATAAAAGTATCAAAACATCACTTTGAGCACTGTAAATATAAATCATTTTTATTTGTCAATTATATCTTAATAAAACTGAGGGAGAGAAATATTTGGGATGACTATTCTGGCAGCAGCACAAAGGATGGCTCTGGGAAACAGATGCTGAAGGCAAGAATAAAAGCTAGGCCATCCTAGTGAGCAGTGAAGAGAAACCCATGTGGGGTGGTAGAAACATAAGGAAGGTTCATCTGAGACACTGCAGAAGAAAACTCAGCAGAGCCTGCAGTCAGCTAGAAGGAGGAGATACCAAAGAAGGAGCCATGGAAGATGCTGATGCTGTGAGCATGAGGGGGACACCGGAGAAGTGGCTTGGGGAACAGGCCAGTGTTTGTGTCCTGTCACACTGAGCTGAGGTTCCTGGGGACCAATCATGTGGAGGTGACAAATGGACAGTGGCAAATTCAAGTCACGACGGAGAGAGACCTGAGCTAAGGCAGTATTGTCTAAACGCAGGCAAAACCTGACATTTGAGCTTTTGGTTGGAGTCATTAAGGAATAGAACATCTGGAACTGTATATATGCGAAAAATAAGAGGGCTTAGGAGAACCCCTTAATTTAATTTAGAAGGCAGACAGGAAAAAGACATGAACGCCAGAGGCCTGCAAGACGATGGTGCAGGGATGTGACTGAAGAAACCAAGAGGGCACAGGAGCAAGTGAGAGCAGAGCTCACAGTGGGTGAAGAACTGTCAAAGGAGTGGGCTGAAGAAATGAGGCTCGGCCTTGGGTCACAGCAAAGTCACTGGCAGCTCTGCAGTTAAAGATGGTGGAGCCGGAGAAGCCAAGCCACCATGGATCAGACAGAGAGTGGGAGATGAGGATGTGAAGGGAGCAAACGAGGAGACTTAACAAGGCTTGTAGGGAAGAGGAGAAATGAATGGGACATTAACATGAGGGGTGGCAGGGCAAGGGAGTGAGGTTTGTTTTGCAGGGAAAGTGAAGCATGTTTGAAAACCAAAGAGTCTGTGAAGAGGTACATCTTGAGGTGAACAGGATGCAGGGGTAAAGTGACTAACTCTGTTCCTGGAGGGTACTAGACGGACTAATTCATGGACAGCAAGAGATCCTTCTTCCTCACAAGGGGAAGAATCAGGAGGGGGAGAAGCCGGCCAGGGAAGGTTGCCCGGCTGGAGGGAGGCTGAGATAGCAGACCATGAGTAGGACATGTCTGGAGCCCATGCATGGAGAAGGCAGGAGAGTCAGCTAGGGGTGAAAACAAGCAAGAGACAAAGGGACAGCCCTGGAGTGCCCCTCAGGGAATTCCTCCATAGCAGGCAGAAGCTGTCGTGTGATGTGCTGAAGGACGACGGGCCACTGCTGTCTACATTATTTTCCATCTGATGTATTGAGTAGTCACAGGGAAAAGTGAACGGCCTGTTCCAAACAGCTCCCACGGATGAACCGAAGCGTGAATAAGACAAACTTTCTTTTGATGTCAACAAGCTGAAGAGCATCACTTAGTGTTGAAACCAGGTTACGCTGATCCTTTTCCATCTGATAGTTAACTTTATTATCATTACTTGTGGCTGAGTCACTCCAGGGCCTAAACAGAGACGGCCAGAGTTACCACGTGAGAGTAAAACGCTATAACATTAAAATAATTAGATGGTCACAAAGAAAGACCCCAGAAAGGCACTTTATAGCAAAAACCCGCGGGCCCTGAACCTGCAGACGACCCCGAATTCGTGGACCCGAACCCACGGCGGAGCCACGCGGGCGCACCAGGCCTCCGCCTTTGACCCGAACAGGGCACACCCGAGGCCTGGGAGCATCGGTCTCAGAAAAGCACAAGTTCTTCTTTGATGCAGCCCCAGAAAGGCCTCCCTGCCCCTCCCCGTCCCCAAGGGCCGGGCTGGACTGAGCGGCAGACTTGGCCGGACACCCGGTCACGTGACACCCGTGCGAACACACCCCCTCCCGGCCGCCCGGATCGCTAGCGGACTGCGCCTGCGCATGCCTTCCCGTCTCCAGGCAACGAGAACAACGGAGTTCCCCCCCCCCCCGAGCGCGCATGCGCGGCTCTGGGTGGGTTGGGGGTGGGCAGGTCTACAAAGCCGGGTCCTGGGGTTTGCCCACACCAGGAGCCTCCCCAGAGCCTCAGGTACGCAGAAGGACGGGAGTCGTGGGGTCAGCACCTGGCCTCCCGAGGGTCCGAGGGGCAAGACAGCGAGGACTTGTTTCCAAAGGCGCATCCCTCGTGGGCGCCCAGGTGACCCTACGGGACGGAACGTGACTTCCGCGTCCCGGATGTAAAGTCAGCCAGGTCAGGTGGCTCCACCTCTCAGGTTACAGACCTTCCGCCACCTCCGCCTCGGTGCTCCCTGGGTGAGAGCTGACAGCCAGGCACCTGCTGCAGGCCCCGACCTCTGTGCAGTTTTGGGGTCAAGCACGGTTCCAGCAGGAGGGAGGCCCTAGGAGGGGGGCCCTGAGCGCTGCCTGCGCTGGCCTCCACCTTTGGGCCCTCCTCCACTTCGGGGCCGCAGCTCTCATCTAGAAGGTGAAGGGGCTGGACGCGGAGGGAACACTTCCGTTACGAGGGAACACACTGAGGCCAGCAAAGGAAAGTCACAGGCCTAAAACCCAACTTGCAATCCCACGCTCTTTCCACCCCGTGCGGCGTACACTGTGTATGGCAAAGGCTGGTACTGGCGGAAAGGAAAAATAGGGGCAGGAGCCCCTGGATCCCCTTCGGTTTTCTGTCCTCGGGGCCTACCACAGTGTCTGGCATGTTCATCAATGCCTGTTGAACGAGAGAGCTGGCAGATCCAGCCCCACTGTCCCCAGTAAGGCTTAAGGGAAACGTGGGCAGGGCAACTGTAGACACAGTTTCCTTTAGCAACGCAGAGTGAACCTCAGACAAACTCTTCACTTGTGTCTGGTTTAAATCTCCCCCAGGCTTCAGTCCAGGCCCTGAATGGCCGGTCTCCAGCTGGCGCTAGTCTGCCTGTGGACGTATGCTCCCACACAACAAAACGGAAGCTCCAGGGCTCCACTCAGCCAAGCAAGACCCCTATGAACAAGGTGACTCCTCCCAGCAGTCCTCCATGGGGCACCTGAGGAACAATTTCCAGCAGAAGCTTTTGAGCAACAAAGAGCTGATGCTGGATAACATCTACACTCACCCAAAATGGAACACCAGCACAAAGGCCCAGAGCTCCTCCTTTCCCCACTGTGCTAGAGTCGGCCAGCAGAACCCAGGAAGCCATCCCCAGGGCCACGGAAAGGGTTTGCTTTATCCAACTGGCCCTCAGTCCCGGCAAGCCAAAACAAATAACCAGGGTTTCATTCCCTTTCCAAGAAAACGAGTGGGGGTGGACCGCGCATACCCCCTGAAACCTGTGGTCCACCGGAAATCTCATGGTACCTGCGAGGCTGGCGTTGATGGGAACCAGAATGTCCACCCAAGACGCCCTGAGCCAAGAGAGTTTTCATATAGCAACTTTGGTTCGAGGAGCCGGGTAAAAGCGTCATCTGGAGTTGGTTCTGTTCTGGGCATGGCAAACCTTGACAGGTCAGAGTGGATGCAGATCCGAAGACTAGAAGCCACAGGGGAGAGCTTAGAGGAGGAAATCCGAAGAAAGGAGATTCTCCTGAGGGAAAAGCTGAAGAAGACAGAGGGGGAACTCAGAAGGATCCAGAAGGAAAAGGAGCAGGCAGAGGAAAATGAAAACCGAGAGCTACAGGGCATGAGACTTCCCAGGAGGAGAACTAAAGGTGGTAACAGCAACATCACATACAAACCCATCTTCTCCCCAGAGCTTGTGTCTGAGGAGGTGTTCAGTAGAGACTGGAAAGAGGATGACACCTGGGGACAGTCTCAAGAAAATTCCAGTCCATTCCAGTTTGATTATGGAATCCAGAGGCTCAAAAGGAAAAGTCTGGTGGCACGCAGTGACAAAATCCAAGGCCGAGTCTCGGAGCCATCCATGGAGAAGCTCTCCCAGCCTTCAGAAGCACTGGGCGGTGCTCCACAGGGACCAGCCAGAAGTTCCAGCCTGTCCAGGGCACCAGACTCCTCGGGGTCCAGCGACTCCGCAGAAGAGCCAGCGCTGGGCGAGTGCAGCCACTGTGGGCGCAGGTTCCTCTTGCTCAGGCTGGAGAGACACTCCAACATCTGTGGCAGGATGTGGGGTTCCAAGAGGAAAGTGTTTGACTCCTCCAGGGCCCGGGCCAAGGGCACAGAACTCGAGCAGTACTTGAATTGGAAGGGACCAGCTTCAGTCAAGGTAATGAGAACCTCATGGATTTGACTTTTGGGGGGGATCATGGTAAGGTGTTACGTCCTCACCAGTTTTCTTTAGGGAAAATTCATGTGTCATATGGAAAGAATTAACATCAATGATGAACATTTCTTGATTATTTCTATATGCCCCTTGCTGTAATGGCTGCTCTTCATCAACTCTGTGAGAATCTCGTTCGCTCTCATTTTGTCGATTCAAAGATCAAGACTTGGACAGGCTGTGTATTGCTTGAGGTCATAAACAGTGGTAGGGACAGCAAGTTAATCTTGGTTGGAATGACTCCAAAATCTAGACTTAAAATATATGTCCTTTTGATTATAAAAGTAGTAAATGTTTACTGCCAAAAATTGTAAAGATACCAAAAAATCTAAAGAAAAAACATGCAGCATTTCATCACCTGGAGAGAACACCTCGCTGTTTGCAATATACTGTCCCTCCCAAGACTTGGATCTGTTACCACTCCTTTAATACTGGCTCAATTTGATACAGCTTTTTAGTAAATACATGAAGTGCAACTGAGTTTGGACTTCTTTTTCTCTCCATTTAGAGTGTTAACACCTTGAAAGTAAAGGTGGCTACCTTTTGAAATATTTCTCGCTTTAGAAAAATCAGGTTGTAAAAAGTAAGGGCTTCAAGATACTTATATGGTGATTTTAGGTGAATTTCTTTCTATTTTTTTTTTTTTTTGAGTTGGAGTCTCACTCTGTCGACCAGACTGGAGTGCCGTGGCTGCTCCCGGCCACCGCAGCCTCGACCTGCTGGGCTCCAGCGATCCTTCTGCCTCAGCCTTCCAAGTAGCCGGAATTACAGGCATGTGCTACCATGCCCGGCTGATTTTTTTGATTTATTGTAGAGATGAGGTCTCGCTGCCCAGGCGGGTCTCGAACCCGCGGGCTCAGGCAATCCACTCACCTCAGCCTCCCAAAGGCGCGGGATTATAGGCTGAGCCACTGAGCCTGGCTTAGGTGAATTTCATAGGCACATTTAGACATACCTGGAGAAGGTTATCTCATAAATAACCTAAATGTCAAGGTTTTGCCACATGGTTTGTAAAATGAGTATTTCTCAAAGTTTGGCATGCTGACACACTTTTTAAAATTATAGTTTTAGTGTTTTATTAGAAAAATGTGGCTGGGTGCAGTGGCTCACGCCTGTAATCCCAGCCCGAGGCAGGAGGATGGCAGGAGGATGGCAGGAGGATCGCTCGAGGCCAAGAGTTTGAGAAAAACATATTAGTAGTTTAGTGTTGTATTAGAAAAATATAAAATATACTAAGTCTCTGAGTTCCAGATATCATGAATTTAAAGAAAAGTATTAATTAAGAGTAAGGAGGACACAGTGAAAGTGGCATGAGAATGATCGAAGATTGAGAACCCCTAGACCATGTGATCTCAAAGGTCCCTTGTAGCTGCAGAATTGTACAAAAATAAGGCAGTGTCATTTGTCTTCATTTCTTTCCAACCCTCCCTCTACTGTTCCATCATCTCCTATCCATCCTGACTTTACAGTCTATGTGAGCATTTTCTGGGGCCTTCAAAAACTCATACTTAAGTGACAGCTATAAGGAGAAATTGCTTACAACGAGAGTTTTTCTTGCAGGACAGTTTGGGAGATCACCACAAGAAAGTCCCTTCCGTGTTGAGAGATAATCTCCCTGAAATCTGCTCTCCAAAAGAAGTCAACATTTTGCTCTTGCAGAGAATGACATGATGACCTGTCACAGTTCCTTCCTGTTTTCTTTCTGGTCAACCCAATAGTCCACTAGGGGATTCACTCTGTCTTACCATAGGGATTTATTTTTGGTCAGAACCTAAAAGAATCTTGGGTTTCTTAAATTTCTAAATATAGCCAGTGAAGCAAAATAATTGGGTTTCTGAGATCAGATGCCCCAGATTTGTGGACACTAGCTTGGGGGAAGGCAGAAGAGACCACCTCCTGGCAATGTCTCAAGTTGCATTCCGCTGTGTCTTTGGGAGCTGAGTGGTGTTATCCTCCTGCCATTCCTTTTTTTTTTTTTTAGATTAGAAAATATAGTTTATTTAGAAAGTAAATTAGAGAAAGAAAGAGGAGATTCACCTCCCCAAGGTAGGGGAGGGGGCCAAAGCCAGGAAACGTGGCCTGGCCGCAGCTCAAAGAGCATATGGCCACACCATAGCTTAGCAAGGCAATGGCCTGGCAATGGTGGTGGCAATGGTCCTCCTGTCATCCCTTTAGTGTTCTCACAAGAACAGGTGATTTTCCTGGTATCCTTTAATTTCCATGTCACTTCCAGCAGACTTGTAACTCTTGTCTCTCTACTGGACTGTAAGCATTTGAGAACAGGAAACACATCTTTGTGCTTAATAAGTGTTTACTGAGTACAATTTCAATATGATGACAAATTAAAGTATAGGAGTTAAGGAATAAGAAGTTAAAGTATATCATACACTTGGGGATCTTCCCCCTAAATGAATTATTTTAAAGATTCCTAGATTCGGCCAGGCTCAGTGGCTGTCTGTAATCCCAGCACTTTGGGAGGCCGAGGTAAGTGGATTGCCTGAGCCCGCGGGTTTGAGACCAGCCCGGGCAACTTGGTGAGACCTTATCTCTACAATAAATCAAAAATTAGCTGGGCGTGGTAGCGTGCACCTGTGGTTCCAGCTACTTGGTAGGCTGAGGCGGAAGGGTCATCTGAGCCCAGCCCAGTAGCAGGTCGAGGCTGTGGTGGCCTCATATGAGTGTGCCACTGCACTCCAGCCTGGGCGACGGAGTGAGACTCCTACTCAAAAAACAAAAACAAAAAAAAGGTTCCTGGATTCTGTCTCTGACACTGACTCTTTCCTTCTTGTCTGTTTCAGTAAGAGACTTTCCTGATGGAGCCGCCTTTTCCTTTGGTAGTTAATGTCTTCTCTTCCTATTATTCATCATTAGTGATATCAGATCACTGTGAGCTCTTGGACTTTTAAAAATTCTTTTAAGAATTTATTTTAAAGGCGGGCTTGGTGGCTCAGTCTGTAATCCCAGCGCTTTGGGAGGCTGAGGTGAGTGGATTGCCTGAGCCCG
>NW_007251310.1:668734-691517 GCF_000164805.1 Carlito syrichta | reverse complement strand
AAGGCTGAGGCGGAAGGATCGCCGGAGTCCAGCAGGTCGAGGCTGCAGTGGCCAGGAACGGACGCTGCACTCCGGTCTGGATGACAGAGTGAGACTCCAACTCAAAAAAAGAAAAAAATTTATTTTAACTTAAATAGTATTTGCATGCATTTAAAAGATCATGCCATGCTAAATGACCTATAAAGTAGATCAGCAGTATCTCATCCCGCTCCAGCCTCCAGAGGCGGCTTCCAGCTGTGCTGGATGATTCTGCTCGTATGCATTTCCATATTTCTAAATAATATGCTTTCTTTTGTTTTCTACCTGCCTACCTCTAGGATTTTTCCCCCTAAATGATCCATCTGAGGTCAGATCCCTGTTAATGTCTTTGGAAATACTCATACATCTCATGTTCAGTTTGACTTTTTAATTCGGGAAACCTCCTTTCCACCACTTTTCTTGCTGCTCCAGTCTGGACTGGTCATCTTCTGTGCCTGGTGCAGACCATTGCTTTCTCTTTGCTCCTCTTCCGTGTTGAGTCCCTTATTTCTAGAATCCCACACCTTCCTTTTCTTGCATAACTCCTAGCTTTGCTGAAGCTAAGAGAGGTACACAGCAAGTATATTTTTGTTGTTGAAATGAATGAAAATATTTATATAATAGCCTCCTATTTGATGATTTGGCTGGTCACAGAATTCTGGGTGGAAGATGATTTTATGTTAGAACTTTTAGCATTCAGTGTTACTGTTGAGAAATCCAATGCCATTTTGGTTCCTCCTTCCATTAAATAAAACCCGATTCTTTTTTCTTTTTCTGAAAGCTAAAAGGATTCTCTCTTTATTTTGAAATTCTGAAACTTTACAATGATCGTGCTGGATACTTGGTAAGCCATTACAATCTCAAGATGTGTGATCTTAAGGCCGGGCACAGTGCCTCAAGCCTGTAATCCCAGTACTTTGGGAGACCAAGGTGAGATGATTGAGCCTAGGGGTTTGAGACCAGCCTGGGCAACTTGGTGAGACTTCGTCTTTACAATAAATAAATAAAAAAAATTAGTTGGGCGTGGTGGTGCATGCCTGTATTTCCAGCTACTTGGAAGGCTGAGGCAGAAGGATCGCCTGAGCCCAGCAGGTCAAGGCTGCGGTGGCCATGAGCCTGCCACTGCACTCCAGCCTGGACGACAGAGTAAGACTCTAACTCCAAAAAAGAAAAGAAAAGGAAAAAAAATGTGTGAAAGATGTGTGACCTTTAATTCTAGGAATGTTAATTGTATTATTTCTTTAATCATTTTCTCCTTGTGCTTTTCCTCTTCTTTTTGGAGATTCTGTTGGTTACATGTTGAACTTCTTGGATTCACTTTCTAATTTTTCTAATCTTTTCTGCTTTCCATCTTGATCTTTTTTCTCATTCTAAAAAATTTTCTTGACATTATTTTACATTTGTTTAATTTTTACTTTAGCTATCAAAGTTTTTTTTTTTTTTTTGAGTTGGAGTCCCACTCTGTCGCCCAGGCTCGAGTGCAGTGGCATGCTCCTGGCCACCATAAAGTTTTAATTTATAGTAGTTCTTATAATCGTTCTCTGGTTGTTCCCTTTCCTTTTTTCTTTCTTTTTGAGTTGGAGTCTCACTCCATCACCCAGACTGGAGTGCAATGGCCGCTCCGGGCCACCGCAGCCTCAACCTGCTGGGCTCCGGCGATCCTTCCGCCTCAGCCTTCCAAGTAGCTGGAACTACAGGCACGCGCTACCACGCCGGCTAATTTTTTTATTTATTGTAGAGATGAGGTCTCGCCAAGTTGCCCAGGCGGGTCTCGAACCCGTGGGCTCAGGCAATTCACTCACCTCAGCCTCCCAAGGCATGGGATTATAGGCTGAGCCACCGAGCCCGGCTGTTCCCTTTTCATAGTATATCATTCTTGTTTTAGGGTCGCAATCTGTTCTAATACTCATTTTGTTGTTTTTCGTTGTTTTGTTTGTTTGTTTGTTTTTTGAGTTGGAGTTTCACTCTGTCACCCAGACTGGAGTGCAATGGCCGCTCCGGGCCACCGCACCCTCGACCTGCTGGGCTCCGGCGATCCTTCCACCTCAGGCTTCCAAGTAGCTGGAAATACAGACGCGCGCTACCATGCCCAGTCAATATTTTGATTTATTGTAGAGATGAGGTCTCTCCAAGTTGCCCAGGCGGGTCTCGAACCCGCGGGCTCAGGCGATCCGCTCACCTCAGCCTCCCAAAGCGCTAGGATTACAGGCTGAGCCAGCGAACCCGGCTTGTTGTTGTTTTTAAAAAAAGTTTTCTTTTGCTACCTGCCTTGCTGCTGCTTTCTGAGTTTCTGTTTGTGGGTGTTTTGGGGTTTTTTTTTTGTTAGAGCTTTTATCAAATATCCAATGATCCTTGGCTACCTGCTCATGCTTAAGCTTAAATAGGGCTCGCTGACTAAGGACCTTCTTATTATCAAATAGTGAGCCTTTAATTAGGGTCCCCCAAGGTCAGCATCTGAAGGCTTTCTTTGGATTGCTTGGTATGTCAAGAGACCGCTTCTCTTTCCTAAGAGAATGCCCATGTGCTTGGTCCTCTGGGAGCTAAGTGGGGGAAGGAGGCTGACAGTTCCATGATTTGGCATGTGCTCTTGCACTGAATCCCCATTTTCAGCCCCAGGATTAGCCTCATTCTTCACCTGTCTGGACTTCCTGAGTCTGAAGCCTGTCCGGGTCGATTTCTCCAGAGAAAAAGGCCCTGTTCTCCTGTGCAGGTGCTGGGGTGTTGGACACCTGGATGTGCAAGGTGGGAGAGAAGCCACAGGGTCCAGCTTGTTTTTAGCTCTGCACCTTGTCCCTTTCCACGACCTAGTATTTCCACACACACAGAACCTCTCAGGCTCTGCTGGGAACAGCGGCATGCCTCTCAGTAGTACCCCGCTGTGCAGGCCTTTGGTATAAGTACCTCGACCCTGGCAAGTTGGTTATCACTGTTGCTCCTTTTCTGATCCCTTTGACCTTGTGGATTAGCACTCTTTATTCCTTTCCTGTCGCTCTAATGGAGACTTAGGACAGAGGTGAGATAAATGCCAAGTTGAATGATCAGTCTGCTTTTTACATTACAGGCTGACCCTCCTCGGAAGAGTAACTGGAGACAGAAACACGAATCTTTTATCCGCACCCTCCGCCAGGCTCGAGAGGTCCAGCAGGTAATTGCCAAAGGTGGAAACCCCTCAGACTTGCCTCCCATCCTGCCTGCAGAAAATCCAGACTACATTCAGTGTCCTCACTGTAGCCGCCGCTTTGCTCCCAAGGTGGCTGAGCGACACATTCCCAAGTGTAAGACCATCAAGAACCGTCCTCCACCTCCAAGGAAGCCTCACAGCTGAGCAGACAACAGCGGAAACCTCCCTGGATAGCTCAGGAGCTCTGCTTCCCTTCAGCAGTAAATGGGAGAATCAGATGCAAAGTAGAAACAAACAAAACATTTATATCTCCCAGATCTGCCTGCAGAGTTAAAATCAGCAAGGAGAGCCATGGCTAACTGCAGGAGGCAGCTGCAGCCCTAGCTTCCCCCACGTGCCAACCCCGGGTTGGATGCCTCATGTGAGTGCCCCCAGAGCAGCTGGGTGAAGACGCTGCTGAGCAGGCCACACCAAAGATCTCTTACAAGCCTGACTCGTGCCTGCTAGTGAAGTGCTTGTGTTGGCTGTGCCTTCTGGTCCCCACATGTGTGTCCATGGCTCCTGTTAATTCTTCTTGCTCTTGCGAAAAGTTGGAGTCATTGGGGTGAGCTGGTGGCAGGGGAGCATGATCACCTAGATGGTAACTCTTAGAAAAGATAGTAAGATTTTGCTTCAAGGGAGTATTCATGGAAGCCTATCCTTGGCCTCCTGACTGCATGGTCCTGGCCAGAAGCCAATAAAAGTATGTAAGGTCAAAGCACCAGTGCAGGCTAAGCCTTTCCTATGGTGTACTGTGTAATAAGGAAACATCTTTACAGGGTAGGGATGGGGGGAAACCCATTATATTTCTCTCTGCTTGTTCTTTTCTAATGGATTTCATGTGTTAAAAACAAAAAAGGAAAAAAACCTCAATTTTAGCTGTGGCGAGCACTCTGCTTTCAAATCGGTTGGCTGAATGACGTTTTAAACAAGGCAGCAAAATCTACCATCAGAGCAAGCTGGGACATTGCAGTGTCACCTGCCCCTGCCGATTAGAGCAGTCAACTTCTACTTCAGAGAGAAAACCCTGAAGGGAAAGGGAGCGAACAAACCTTTAACATATTACAGTATAAAATAGTGCCAAGCACAAGTGAGGCCTCAGTTTTAATGGGTTTTGGAGATTTAAAATTAAACAAAAAGATGAGCGAGTTCTAGACTTGTGAAGTTGGAAAACTGTTAAGTGAATAAAAATGTGACACCAGTTGACAGGAGTGAGCTGGCCCAGCGGAGCATGAGTACCAGCGGGGTTACCGTTCTGAGAGCATCACTTGTCAGGGTAAAACACTGGAGAAAAGCCACCCAACTTTAGCTGGGTAAACCAGCCTGGATGGACAACCAAACTGTATGTTACTACAGAACAAAGGCCACACTGTTGTTGTTTCCTCTGCAGCTTCTGCTGAGTGGCTGGCAGATCAGACCAATTTCAGTGTGAGCTTAAGGCTTTAGCAGTGAAGCTGCTGGTCACTAGGCTGAAAAGAATTACATATTTAAAGAGGAGCATATATTGAATTGCTTTGTGCTTTTTAATTGCTCCAAAGGAAAAGAGATGTCACATAATGAGGCTTTTGTTAGCCTCTCCAGGATCTCACCCAAGAGACATGGGATATTTAACCCAATGTGTACATTCCCGGGCAAGCTTACTGAAGTTCACACTTCATGTTAAAAAAAATAGATGGCAAGAATACACTGTGGCTAAGATCTCAGAGTGGAAGTCTATGGACTGCTTTGCCCACAGATATTTGGCTGGCCAGCATTAAAAATATGATCCGACACAAACTGGGATTTGGAGCATCTCTTGAAACACTAAGTTTTGGAAACACTGAGCACGGACTGGGTGGGGCTTCAAATCGGATGCTCCTTTTAACCGGAGACAACAGCTCTAGACCACTGCAGCCCACCTGGCCATTTCACCTACTCACCTCAGCTGCCTGGCCCCACAGGCACTTGGGTTTGGGATCCTAGATAATGTTTTTAAGGCCACAGATCAGGGTCTTCCAGACAGGATGAAATGCTGTGTGTGGGAAGTGCTTTCCATAGACACAAGGAAGCAATTATTCATTCTTATGTTGCTAAGGAAATAAAGCAATAGTCTATGCCTTAGTGTTGCCTTTGATCTCTACATGTTTAGGGCTTGATTATATTAGGAATATCTATTAGTCTTTAACATTTAGCTTGATCTGGCCTCTGGGAAGGGGTAAGAACGCTTTTCTATCTAAGTCTTCCTGGATAGCTCAGATGATGACAGTAAATAAATGCTGCTTGTTAATGTATTTTATACCGCTTTATCCAAGAAACTTTAGTGCAAATAAACATTATAAATTTTAAAGTTCAAAAGGCGAATCCATGGGAAAAATGTCATGGTGAAACTCACATGGAAACTCGTTTCATTTAGAAGTATACGCAGACATGCTGAGACAGTGTTTCCTAGCAGTAAGAAGGGTAATGTGGCACAGTGCCTTCTGGCCAACACATGTGTCTGAGGCATCAGTTTATGCCTTGCCACACAGGAGGTGGCAGAGATGTGACACAGTGGAGCATTTCTCCCTATGTTTGTGATTCTGCAGTTTCCTGACCAGCAGCACGTTTATTTCCATAGTTAATCACTGAAGCAATACATGATTTTGGGCTTCACAGCAGGAAGGGAACATGTCTTACAGTCCTGACCACAGCCCGCTCTGACACTATCACAAATGCTTTTTGGAGCTCAGGGATCTCATCTGAATGAATTTATTTAAAAGACATCCTTGCTCCTGGGTTATTTTATTATGAATGTTTGTGAATTTATGGCTAACAAAATGAAATCTAAGTTTTAGTTTGCTTTTGCTTTAAACTTTAGTGAAGTACCCAGCCAAGAGAAGCCATAATTTGGCTGTGCTGTGCCAGGGAGACCAGATGCAGCCCAGCCTCTCTGAGGGAAACGTTCGAGAAACATAAAACAGCACTATCACTTGGAAAGCCCCCCACTGAGACTGAGGAGGCACGTACAAGAAGGGCTCATCCTTCTTTTAATGGCTTATTTTTTTCTCCCTCTGTACTTCCAGTACTGTCTTTTAGACATTTTTGGGAAAAAGTTGTAACAGCAGAAATGATTCTGCTGGCAAGAATAAGAAACTGGAAAGAAGCAAAGATTATTTCTGTGCAAATGTCCCTTGTGTTGTTTCTGTTCCAAGAACATTTATTTATTTATATAAAGATTCACTGAACTCAAGATTCATCAAGGCCAAGAATCTGGGTGTTTTATCTCCAATGACTGAGGCCCGTGCACAGGCTTACTGAGGCACAGCACTGGTTAAGAGTTAAAATGTTTATTTAAAACAGAAAGGCCAAACCACTCCACCCTCAACCTTTCAAGTCTCTGGCTAACAAGCTAGTTCTTCTGCAAGAAAGCCAGAGCAGAGGAGTAACTCAGGTTATACTATAACTCAAAAGCAATACTACTAGAAAACTTAAACACCTAGCACTGCATACAGAAGAAAAGCGGGTCAGATTTTAAAGAGAATTAGCTACAGAAAACCATTCAAAGGCATTTCTACTGTTTCACCTTTCACTCTATCCACCTCTGAATTGGTTTCTGTTTGCATAGTTTTTTGGTAGGAAAAAAATCATATGGCTGTCCCAGGCACAATTTGGAAAAGTGCAAACTGTCTCTAAGGCACAGAACTTAAGATTCTCAGCCACATGAATAGCAAACCCAGAATTCTCAAGGGAACATGCTAGAGAAATGACCACAGTGTTCCACTGCTAGAGAATGACTCCTTTTGTACAGAAGCAGGGCTCTCACCACCTTCAGCACTCCCTTTCACCCCACAGTCTCAGCAACATGCCTGTGTCCCTCAGTTCCACAGCAGAAGCCATCCTCAGATGAACACCTCCACTGCCCCTGCCTCTCAGGCCTGCTGAGATGATGAGCACAAGGATACAGGGACACAGTAGACCAGTCAGTCCGTAAGAATATCAAAGTTGCATATATATGATGAACCAAAACCCACTGTTAGGGTTTACAGCAACTCCCAAGTCCCCAGAACTTGTAACTTTAATCCAAGGTTGGCCCCTTCGCTTACTTCAAGAAAAGGCTTCAGTGATTACATTAGTACTAATGTACTAGGCTTCCCAGAATTGAGAAAACAATGGGAACATCAAACCAAAGAAGATCCCATTGAATAGAGTTGCCCATCCCCAGCCATGGGGATTTCCTCAAGCGCCAGTCTTCATACCACCAGGTTGAGGGAAACAGCAAAATTCCCATTGTACAGGACTTCCCACAATATAAAACAGATATCAAGTATATTTTTGGTTTGGAGAAAATAAAATTAATTTAGCTATTTATAGGAAGGCAGGATGTGTGACTCAAGGTACTAAAGGAATATCTCATAAGGCTAGGTGGAAACAACACAAAGTCACATGCTTAAGTGAAACCATCAAATGCTTGCCTAGAACTTTCTATATGAAGTTTTGTTCTACAACACGATTTCTCTTTGTGAAAGCTAGCTTGCTCCTGTCTACAAAGACATAATGAGTAAAGGATCAGCGCTCCTTTCACTTGGCAAGTTCTATTGTTCTGTTAGATTTCAGGGACACCCAGGGTTTGGTGCTGGCTCTGGGCCACTCAAGTAGGAAAGATGATTCAGATTCACTCATGATATGGCTTCATCAAACACTAAAAGAGAAAAAATACTGACTAGACATACAGACAGGGAGTGGTTGGGGCTGCTGATGTCAGGATTAAAGTTCTAAGAGCCATGAAGGCAGAGGCAGAAGAAGCCTTCTCATGGGCGGATGATCAGGTTCTTCTAGGCCCTCCCTAAGATACCAAGTAGAGGCAGATAAAGCAGGATCTCCTCTCCCTCATGGTTTTCTCTTATGGCCTTTTCTACTGTCCCACTGATTCTCTGAGACACCTCATCCCGCAGAGGTATCTTCCAAAGCCAGGAAATCCCACCCAGCATCAGCCACAGCCTAAAACTCCAGCTGTGTGACGAGGAGGGACCTGCCCTTTCTCTACTTCTTACTAAGAAATTTCATTCAACCCTCAGAGGAAAAGTACTCTAAGCCCACTTTTCCTCCTAAAGCATTTAGCTGCACGAAGTAACTGAACGTTCTGAAGACAAGCCTGAAATTGACTCAATCAGACACATTTTTCTGGACTCGGGACTCCTGAGAGGGATCAGAATACTTCAGCACTCTCCAGAGGACACCGGGCGGGCCACGCCTGGTTCCAGCCCGCTCCAGCTTTACACATTTCCCTCCTTCACCCAGAGATGCAATGCCTGGTGCTGAATTCCCAAGGCAGCTTCCAATCAACGGTGAAAATGATATATGAAATATAAGCTGCTACCAGCGCAATTACGGTGAGCACTGTTGTCTCCTCTTCAAAGGTGGGATCAACAGATGAGGTACAGAGCTGCTGTTGCTATGGCAGTCACCGATGACAAAGCCAGGGCCACGGGCCCTTCCATTCTCCAAAACAATAAACTCACTCCTAGATCCTATCTAAAAGGCCATGTCACTCTCCACATGTACAAGGAAAGTGCTTCAGAGCCTCCGCCTTGCGCTCCTTGTCTGCAAGTGAACAAAGCCAGGAAAGCTGCTCTCTGCATTCGGTAAGTGTGCTGTGAAGTTTTTTGGATCCCAGTTTCCTGGGGGCTATATAGGCTCAGAAGACTAGAGGCTGGGTCTACAGGAGTCTGTTCCCAGGAGGCACCAGGAATCGGAATCTAAGTCAGGCTTTGGATCCATTTCCATCTCTTCTTTTGCTGTCTGAGTTCCTTTGGAATGCATCCCCACCTGTCCAGAAAAGCACAGGCCCACATTAGTCAGAGTTGCTTAGTGCTATATTTTCAATGCCAGCCCCTAAGGATTTGTAGCTGTAGTCTTATGAGAAGCTCACAACAATATATTAGATACAGCCCACACCTTGCCATTTGTTGCAGGCAGGGTTATAAAGGCCATTTTTATGGAGAAAACTGGGAAAATTGGAATATCAACTGGCTACTGGCTGAGAATTGAGAATACTAGTGTTAATTTTGTTAGGTGTGATCACAGAATTGCTATTCAGGAGACTGAATATTTTTATTTATTTATTATTACTTTTGAGTTGGAGTCGCACTCTGTCACCCAGGCTGGAGTGCCGTGGCACACTTACGCCCACTCCAGCGTCAACCTGCTGGGCTCCGTCAATCCTTCCACCTCAGCCTTCCAAGTAGCCAGAGCTCTGGGCACGTGCTACCACGCCCGGCTAATTTTTGATTTACTGTAGAGATGAGGTCTCGCCAAATTGCCTGGACTGGTCTTGAACCTGTGGGCTCAGGCAATCCACTCACTTCGGCCTCCCAAAGTACTGGGACTACAGGCTGAACAACTGAGCCTGGCGAATGTCTTTATTTTTAGAGATATGTAATGAAATACAATAATAACTTTTATAATTTACTTTTTCAGGAAGTAGTAACTACCCTAGCAAAAAATATAAAAATATAATTTACTTTAAAATGGTTTGGCAAAATGTATACAGTATATTTATACACACACATTTGAAACAAATACATGATAGCAACTGCTCAATCTAGATGGCAAATATGTGAGTGTTCATTGTACTCTAATGTTTAACATTTTTTATAATAAAAAGTAAAAGAAAAAACAAACAGTAAGAAAAAAACAATGAAAGCCAGATGATGAAAATGATTCAATGCAGGTGCGTGAACAAGACCTAAGGCTTCTGGAATTAATTACAAAAGTGACATCTTTAAAAAGTAAGGATTTGCAAAGACATAAGAAGTCTATTTCAGTACTTGTTTTGTAATTCTTCAAACAGACTTAGAAATTGAATTATTCTTTGAATGCTCTCACCTGCTGCCCTCCTTCTAATTTCTTGTTCAGTTTCTGTAGTTGAGTAAAAATCTGAAGGTTTTCTTGCTGTAGCTTCTGTTGTTCAGCCAAACACTTTAACACCAGACCCTGCAATCTTTCAACCTCCACCTGCAGAGCACTGCATGCACAGGCAGGAGGAGACAGTGGGATTCCCTTCCCAGCACACGTTACTGCAGGATTCAGGCGAGGTGGCTGGAGAGAGAGGAGAGATTGCAGGGGGTTCTGCCCATAGTTCCCAATCCAAACCTCTCCAAGTGCAATCAGGTTTTAAATGAATAAAACATATATACACATGAATATATGCAGGAGAAACAGAAACATGCCGGGATTACAATAGCATCTGGCACTGACATAATGGGGTAGGGGAATTCTCTGTGCCTCAGTCCCCATTAGACTAAGGGAGAAGGTCAGTCATCTATTTTGGAGGATTTTGTGAAAAACTTTCAAGTGCCTTGGCATCTTCTTATTTAGAATGCGGACATGGGGAAAAGCGTGACTTGGTTTAGAAAAAGTCCTTTGGGTCACTGTGAGATCCAAAGGGCCAAAATTCATGCAATGCAGTGGATCCCACTTTAGATCTGAGAAATGGTCAGTCATGAAGGCTGACTGACAGAGAAATAAAAACGTGCACCTTGGAGTTTCAAAGGTTTTTATTACCAATTCTGTTTTTTTCTCCCTTCTGCTGTATTTTGTTTACAGCAAGGTCAGAAAATGACAGCCCATGAGCCAACTGTGGCCTATTGCCTGTTTTTGTAAATAAAGTTTTATGGGAACATAGGCATGCTCATTCATTATGTGGTGCTGAAGGCTGCTTTTGTGCTACAACGTCAGATCTGAGTAGCTGTAAAAGAGACTGCATGTGGTCTGCCACGTCTAAAAAGTTAGACTAAAAAGTCTACTTTTATAGAAAAAGTTAATGACCCTGGTGTATAGTTTTACTGAGGTATTTACACAATCTCATTTCTGCCAAGGTTAGGTGTACATGTGTTGCTTTCACTAGCTGACAAGCATTACTTCTTACTTGTATGTAGAGCCTACACTAGCAATATCATGAAGAACTGAATTTGAACTCTAGAATTTCAATGTTGGGACTTCTGAAGCAGAGAGAAAAGACAATCTTCTGGAGTAGAAAAGTGTCCACTCGGGGAGGCCGAGTTGGGTGGATTGCCTGAGCCCATGGGTTTGAGACCAGTTCGGGCAACTTGGTGAGATCTTATCTCAAAAAAATTAAAAAAATCAAAAAAATTAGCTGGGCGTGGTTGCATCGCCTGTAGTTCCAGCTACTTGGAAGGCTAAGGTGGAAGGATCACCTGAGCCCAGCAGGTTGAGGCTGCAGTGGCTGTGAGTGTCTGGGCGACAGAGTGAGACTCCAACTCAAAAAAAAAAAAAAAAAAAGTGTCCACCTGTCAGAAATATAAAAGGATAAATACCTTTCTGACAACTAGTTTATCCTTGGGTCGAGGCTTTAAGTATTGCTGAATAGACAGTACTTAAAGTTAAGGCAGGGTAGCTGGAAGACCAAAAGCTAGAGGAAGAAACTTGAGGTCAAGAGAACTGGGTAGAGCCTGCAGTGACTGTTTACCTAGTTGTGATTAAAAGGCAAAAGCTCAGTTACCCAGGCTTCCACTGGGGGCTTGTGTTCCAAAGGTGCTTCAGAGGTCACTTTGAGTCCTTGCAGCTCTTCGTAGGGCAGAGTGTCTTTCTCAGATTCTGAAAATGCTGCACTTAGGGGAGATGGGCTGTCAGGCATTGGGATGAATTCTGCATTTTCCAGCTCCTATGCATACGAGAAATAGTTTCATCAGTTCTCTTTGCAGTGATTTGCTTTCTCTGCATTTCCCTTCTCTTTTGCTAGTTTTCACTGTCACGACATCAGCACCCTCTAGTGGGCAGGACAGTTGTGGTTAACAACAAAGCTTGCCCTACCTGTGAGCAAATTACCACCTGTCATCAGTGAAGTAACAGTGATGCAAATTCAAACTCAAATTCAAGAATAGTCTGGATGTTTGGTGTGTTCCCTCAGCACACTTGTCCTATGGAGGCTATTCAGGGAGTTGGGAAGCTCTAAGGTGATGACAGTGAGGCCAGGTGCCAGGCTGCTGAAGGCTGAGGCTGAAGGTTCAGACAGAACAGTGTGCTGTTTCTTCTATTCATACTTCTCAAATAGCTAGTAAGTTTACTCTTATTGAATAGAGAGATTTAAATCTATAGATTTTCTTGGTAAAAAAAAGTTGAACATTTCATAAACTGTAAATGTTCACTGTAGAAAATGAGAAAATACAGATGGGCAAAGGAAGCTGATAAAAACCATCAGCAACTCCATTAGTTACAGATAACTACTGTTAAAATTGTCATTATACAGTCCTGTTGACATTCTTGTGTGCTTCATGTAGAATGAGATCACAATGACAGATATTTCATTCTTTTATGCATTGGTATATGTTATGACAACTTTCCATGAAAATAAATATACTTCAACATTTTACTTGCTGCATCACAACTTTTCATAAACCATTTTCCTATTGCAAGGCATTCCAACTGCCCCAATATTCCATTTCTTTCTTTTTATACCAACAGTCCTGTAATCAATATCCCATTTCTATAAATGACAAAATTTACAAGCTTAATCTTTTTATACATGTATTACAAAAACTGCCTTCAAGGTAACTTATAATTTACATTCACTTGAGTACTACAGGTTTGAGAACATTTTGCATCTCTTCTTCTTGAAAGTGAAAAGAATTAGTGATTTGGTGATTTCTTCCCAGGTAGAAATCAGAAACCTAGATTCCTGCTGCAAAATAGTTTAACAGGACAACTGAGAGACCTTGACAGATCCTTTCTAGTCCTGCCAAGAGCCAGATATTTTATTAGCGCTACCTCTTCCAAAGGAATTACCTTTCGAAGCCAGCCAGGACAGGAGCTGCTGACCCCACTGCTGTTCCCCATGGCCTCTGTGGGGCTGATTAAACCTTCCATTCCTCGGTCTGCTTCCATTGTTCCTCGGAAGCCTCCACTTGGATCTGGAGTTTCAGATACTTGCTGACTGTCCTCCTCTTCACCACCACCACCACAGCCGCCGCCGCCGCCGCCTCCTGGGCTAGAGCTCTGAACCACTGACAGATACATAGCACAGAGTAGAAAGCTTTGCTATGCAGCAGAAAGATTTACCATCTGAAAGGCCCCCGTACCCTGGCAAGCTTCCTAGCGTTGCATGAAGTAGAATGACAACAGTGCAAGCCAGGTATTGAGGACTACATTTATAGTTTTTATACACAGTATCTGTGTATCAGGATGTCCCTAATGATAATTCACTTCCACTTTCCAACCTTGCTTATCCTATCCTATACCCATAGCAGATTATCAATATTCTAAAGTATTACTGAACAACGCCCCCAACCACATCTCACCGAACTGAGCACCCATGCTTTCTCTGCTTCTTTAACAGATACATTCAGATCCCAGCATCCTCCACAGACATTTATCTTACATAAAAAGGTCTTTAACATTTGAGCCAATCACCTCTAAAAGTTGGCAGATAAACTTACCACTATCTCCCTGCCTGGGGAAAACTCTTCAAGATTTAATGTGAACATTAAATTCCTTGATGACTATTTGTATGAATTTTTAAAATATGATGGCTGGTTCTTTCATATTACACAGCATATTCCAAGTAATATTAATAAAGAGTAGCTGATGTGTGGCCAGGAAATGAAATTGGATTTTAATATGAGACAAAGAAAAATAAGAAAATAAATTCACTGAAGTTTAAAAAGATTGCATGGTAAATTTTAAAACTGAATGGAAAGAAGTGCCGAACATCCCCTGCTTTGCTGTCTGCTGGCTGGCTGGGCCCTACTGAAGCAGTAGCACAACTCTAGTTACCAAAGCTTGAAAGCTTGCTTTTTTGTTTCAAATGGCTTTGAGCCCAGCAGGTTGAGGCTGCGGTGGCCGGGAGCGGCCACTACGCTCCAGTCTGGGTGACAGAGTGAGACTCCAACTCCAAAAAAAAAAAAAAATGTTACATTTGCGATAGACACAAGAATCTTTTTACCGTAAATATTAATCTGCCACTGGAAGAACCAGAACTGTACTACTCATTGTCATAGTGATGAGCCATATGTGGCCATTTTAAGTTAAACAAAATTAAAAAACAAAATTAAAAATTCAGTTCCTCAGTCACATGAGCCACTTTTTGAATGCTCAATTGCTACAAGAGGCTAATGGCTACTATACTTAACAGCACAGATACAGAACATTGTTGCAGAAAGACCTGGAACTCCACCCCCGGGAATGTCTTCCTTCTCTGGTTTCTTACCTAGATGAAACTGCTCTGATTAATTCTGTACTCATTATTTCTTCTTAAAAACATGTATCGCCTATTTATGTATCCTTAAACATTACTGTTTATTTTGAAGGCATGAAAAAGGCATCCAATCTGCTGTAAATTGCTTTTTACATTATGGAAATATTTGAAGATGTTCATTTTCACTCCAATGAATAGTTACAACGCATTTAAACAACAAATAGTTATTGAGGCAGGGCATGGTGGCTCATACCTGTAATCCCAGCACTTTGGGAAACTAAAGCGGGAGGACTGCTTGAGCCCAAGAGTTTGAGACCAGCCTGGGCAACATAGCAAGATCTTATCTCTACAAGAAAATTTTAAAAATTAGCCAGGTGTGGTGGCGTGGTCCCAGCTATTCAGGAGGCTGAGGCCAGAGCCCAGGAGGTCAAGGCTGCCATAAGCTGTGATCATGCCACTGCACTCCAGTGACAGGGTAAGACTCTGACTCAAAAAACAAAACAAAACAAAAAATAGTTATTGAACATTTACCATCTACCAGGCACTGTTCTAGGCAGGTAGATAAAATTAATGAATTTTTAAAAACCCCAAATCCCTGCCCTTACTTAAGTTTACATTTTTCCATCAGTGGGTATTTGATTTTAATCTTATGCTTTTCTTCTAAATACTGTTCAAGTAGCCAGAAACAGTGGCTCACATCTGTAATCCCAACACTTTGGGAGGCCAAGGGAGGAGGGCTTCCTGACCCTAGGACTTCAAGACTGGCCTAGGCAACAAAGCGAGACTTTGTCTCCACAAAAGAATTTTTAAAAATTAGCTGAGTATGGTGGCATGCCTGTAGTTCTAGCTACTCAGAAGGCTGAGGTGGACAGATTACCTGAGCCTGGTAAATTGAGGCTATGGTGAGCTATGATCATGTCATTACACTCCAGCAGCCTGGGTGAAAGAATGAGACCCTGACTAAAAAATAAATGAATGAATGAATAAATAAGTGAATAAATAAATACTGAATACCATTCAAGCAAAATAAAGTTTTAACAGAACAGCTGTACTTAGCAAAAAGATATTTAGTCATTTTGATAGATATTAACATGTACAAATAGAGATGCTGAGTAACGGACTACTTCAGGAAACCATATATAATATGGTATAGTGTGTATATACAAGGGGTCCCCCCAAAAACCAAAATTACCCTTTAGAAGGCAGACCCTTGTAGTACAGGCTTCCCTCGCTAGGTAAGTGTTCTAGGAACCCATCAGCATCCGTGTACCAGCTAGTGTTGTTATGAGAGGCTGTGTTCGGCTTCAGTTAATTTTTTTGGAGATTCTTTCAACATATTTACCCATTTCTTGATGGGTGATTTACAAGTGCACCTGCTCACACTATGTTGAATGTTTAGCAGTTTTTGACCAAAAATGGCACACCCCCGTGTCCCACCCTCCCTATTCACCCAATCTCTCCCCAGACAACTTTTTTTTGTTTTCCCAGATGAAAAATACTCCTCAAAGGGAAATGTTTTGCTGATGTGGAAGAGGTGAAACAAAAAAACAGCAGAAGCACTAAAAGGCATCAAAATCAACAAGTTCAAAAACTGTTTTGAGCAGTAGAAAAAGAGTCTCAATAGGTGCATTGTGTCAAATAGAGAATACTTTGAAGGTGACTGAAGTTTAAACATGTAAGAGCAAATACACAATTTTTTATAAATTAATTCTGGATTTTTTTGGGTCCTCCCTCATATGTATAAACTAAAGTTCAACTGGTCTAGATCATATTTCCAACTGTTTATTTCTGGAAGAAAAATTTGTTTATTTCAGACAGGGTCTCATTATGGTGCCTAGCCTAGACTGCAGTGGCCATTCACAAGCAAGATCATTGTGCACTACAGCTTCAAATTCCTGGCTTCAAGTGGTCCTCCTGCTGAGTAGCTGGAACAACAGGCATATGTCACTGTGCCCAGCTTTAAGCTGCTTTTATTCTGGGTGTTTATGTGTTTTAATTCTCAGGATCCAGATTCTGAGACATCAAAGACTACAGGAACTCTAGTAGGTGGAAGACAAAAAAGGAACATAAATTCAATTTCCTGGCATGGTCCCAAATAACAGAAAACCATGAAGAAAGCAATAAAAGGAAAACTAACAGACAGCTTTGGGATGATTTGCCTAACTATGTTGAAAGCTTAGTCATTTTCTTTCCGAGGGCCTGTTTTGAAGGAGTCTTTCTATAGACTGAAATATGCTTGGGAATACCATGGAAGTCAAGGGCAGAGAGAACACACAGCCCCTAGGATAGTAAGGAAAGGAGTAGTACATACGTCACATTAGCATTGGGCAAGCCCCTTAATTATTTCCATACGCAGTGGAGGCAAAGATATACTCTCCTTCTAACCACAATGTATAAGTCAAATCATAATTTATTGTGAAACCCACCCAAATATGATCCTCCCTTTTAATCACTATATTCTGCATCTCCCAAAGAAATTTCCTATTTTCTTCTGAAATTCCTTTGAGTCTGCATGGAATCTAATCCAAAGACCCACACTTCAGAAACTCACTGGTACCTGAGACCTTGCTACTTACCAGTTCCAATGGATAAGCCACTGCTGTTGGAACGGATGGTCTTAGAATTCAACACTTTCTCTGAGAAAAGACATTTGGTAGGTAAGCACTATGTACAGATACAGGCAGAAAAAGTGAGAGAAACTGAGATAGGGAGATAATCGCTATCCCTGACTCTAAATAACTTTATAATTACTACTTACTATTTTAGAAGTCAGTATCATAAGCTAAGCACCACTTGCTATTCTAACTGTGTCCATCATCTAAAGTAGCAATTCTCCACCTTGGCTGCCCACTGGAATCACCTGGGAAGCTTTATAAAGTAACAGTGTGAATGTTCACCCAGAGATTTTGATTGATTTCATTGATGAGGGAACAGTCTGGACAATGGGATTTTTTTCTTCCTTTTTTTTTTGAGCCAGGCATCTTACTCTGTCACTCAGGTTGGAGTGCAATAGCACAATCACAGCTCACCACAACCCTGATCTTCTGGGCTCAAGCAATCCTTCTGCCTCAGCCTCTCAAGTATCTGGGACGACTACCCCTGGCTAATTTTTAAAAATTTTTGTAGAGACGAGGTCTTACTATGTTGCCTAGGCTGGTCCTGAACTCCTGGGTTCAAGCGATCCTCCCTCCTCAGCCTCCCAAAGAGCTAGGATTACAGGCATGAGCCACTGTGCCTGGCCAACAATGGTATTTCTAAAAGCTTCCAGAGGATTCTAACGTGCAGCCAAGGTTGCAAGCCACTGGTCTAAAGGAAAGGACCTGGAAACCCTACACAGTCATTTATAATATAGTTCATAGCAAAGTAATTTTATGCAGAAAGCATTTACAATTTCAAGTTTCTTTTAAAATACGTACTAAATGTCTCTCATGAAAGCATGAATAAGGACAGCAAATTAATTAGTGGATGACTAGAAGTAACTAATACTAATGGGGAAGACAGGGCCCAGAGCTATATTAAAAAACAATCAAGGGACCGCAGATGGTAACACTCCAGGAAACAGCAACACTGTTCCTTCCACTAGGAATGGCACCCCGACCATCACGAGACTTATAGAAGTAGCCTCTTTTCTTCAGGACACTTCTGTTTCCAGGGGTGACCTTAGATGAAGGGTCTATCCTCTGTCATCCTCTGTCAAAGCCATCCCAACCCCACACATGTGAAACCCTTACCAACAATAAGGATGGTATGCCAGCCACGACAAGATAAGTCTGGGACATGATGCAAAGATCCAAAAATAGGCCGAGGCCATGAGGTACAGATATCGGAGCCGTGTGGTCTCTCTGTGGGAGTCATTGCCAGGCGGCCATTACCACCATTGCCCCAGGCAAAAATGTGATTATCTAGAAAAAAAGTTAAACAGCAGATTGTTTAACAGAACACTGGCTTCCCAAACTTTTGGTTCTCCATTTTTATGTCTTAGAACCCGAAATGGTTCCCACTATTCAGTAAACAAAGGAGAGCTGTTTATTTCCCTCTATAAAGTCCAAACTCTTCCTGATCCCACCCAGGTAAAAATACCCACTGCTCCTACACACTGCCACCCAGTCATCCATTTATTCATTCAACATTTTATTGGTCATTCATTCAAACATTTTTGCAATGTTTACTTTATGACAGGCTCAGCATGTAATGATAGAGCAGTGAACAAAACCAAGTGGAATTGATGTTCTAGTGGAGAGAGACTAATAATATACAAATAAATAAATCTAATATTTAAGGTAGTGATAAATGCTTGAGGAAGATAATGGTGAAAAAATAAGTAAAAATAAAGAATGAGAGTAGGGCGGGATATCATTACTTTAGATAGGGTGGTCAGAGGTTTTTTTCAACACTTGATCTGACTGGAGTAGGGAGAGTTTCCAGGCAGAGGGAACAGCAAGTACAAGGTCCTACAGAGGTCATGTCAGCAGCACAAACAAGGAACAAGACGGCCCCTGCAGCTGGAGCAAAGTAAAGGAGGGGACAGTGGTAGTAGAAAAGGTCATGTGGCAGGCGTCCTGGTTGTGTAGGGCCCTTGCAGGCCACTGTGATGACTTTGCTTCTTACTGACAGAGTAAACCATGGGAGGCTTGAGCCATAGGTATTTAAGATAAACCTTCAGGACACTATGAGGAGAACCGACTACAAGGGAGCAAGGATGAAAACAGGGAGACCAGTTGTGGTAGTACAGGTGGTGAGAAGTGGCTGAATATATTCTGAAGATAATCAACAGGGTTCACTGATGGAGAGTTCCATTATAGAATGGAACTGCCATTTACTAAGATGGGAAGGCTAGAGAAGGACAGATTGGGCAGAAAATCAGAAGTGTGATTTTGAATATACTTAGTTTGTCTGAGATGCCAATAACCTCGTATACAAATTAGGCTTTTATTTTTATTTATTTACTTATTTATTCATGTATTTATTTTTGAGTTGGAGTCTCACTCTGTTGCCCAGACTGGAGGGCAGTGGCCGCTCCCGGCTACTGCAGCCTCGAGCCACTGAGCTCCCTTGATCCTTCCGCCTCAGCCTTCCAAGTAGCTGGAACTACAGGCACACGCTACCACGCCTGGTTCATTTTTTGATTTATTGTAGAGAGCAGGTCTTGCCAAGTTGCCCAGGTGGGTCTCAAACCCGCGGGCTCAGGCAATCCACTCACCTCAGCCTCCCAAGGTGCGGGATTATAGGCTGAGCCACTGAGCCTGGCTACAAATTAGGCTTTTAAAAAAATAAAAAGGGGGTGCTATTAATGATTAAGCCAGGACAGCAGGCATAAGTCAGGACTATCTGGGACAACAGGTTATGGAGCCGCCTTATCTTTAGATACCAAGTCAAGGAGCTGTTGAACAAATGAGTCTGGAGGTCACAGGGTAGTGATAGTGAGCTGTCAGTGCATAGGGCAGATCTGAGGGAGTTAGCTCACTTTAGAGAGAGGAGTGAGTTTTCAGCACTCCAGGACTACAGGAGTGGGATGCTACTATCACAGCATCTGGCAGACCTGCCCGGGCTAGTCCCCGACCCTCCTAGACAGTGAACTTCTTGATGGTGGGGGCTTTCTGAGACTCTTGTCTATTCCCAAAGCCTCAAAGAGGACCAAGAAATGAATGAGGCCATCAAGTACAGTTCAAAGGCACACAGGAACATTGATCAAGAGGTAATATGCCCAGCCGCAGAATCAAGTCCTACACGTCTCATTCTGAAGTTTAACTCATGAAGTAAGCAAATCTACTTAAGAAACATGACCTTGACAAGGCCCCATCAGAAAGTGCTACTGAACTTGCTACACTAAATTTATTCTCAGTGACAACCTAGATACTGTTTAAATTTCTCTAAGTCTGACCTAAACAGTTTGCTCCTTAAGGTCCCTGTCTGGGGACAAGAAGGAAGGGTCAATGTGTTGCTCTGAAAGCTGGCCTACATAATTAAATATGGTAGTACATCACTAAATTGACAATATCCCTGAGATCACAAGCACACAACATGCACAGACCAAAAGAAAACAAGGATAACTCAGAGCACAAGCAACCTACAACAAAAGTTGACAAGTCAAAAGATAAGATGCTGTTCACTAGTCAAATGAAAAAAGTGGCTACAAAAATCAAAAAGTTTAGAACACGATACAAGGAGAGAGAAAAAGAAAACAAGAAAAGGCAAGGGAACAAAGGAAAGCTCTGGTGGCAGTAAAGCCGAGAAGAGGTGACAGGAGCAAATGGTGCTGCAGAGAAGAAATGGTCATGAGAGAAAAGAGAGAAGAGGAATCAGATGGACTAACATAGGAATCTGAGAGCAAATAGCCCTTAGGCCTCAGCAGTCCCTGCAGACATCACTGCAGTCCAGCTGACCTGGCCAAGAGAGAAACTATGCTGTTCTTCCCAGCCACCCCATCCATGTCTGCTGAAACAACAAGGGGCTGGGCCAGATAGATATTGAAGTGCTTAATAATCCTTGAAACATTTTACCGAAAAGTGGAAGTTGAAGTGAAAAAAGAAGGCACTTGAAATATTAGCTTGTCATTATCTATAAATCTGGACTTAAAAAAAACAAACAATGTTGAACACCTGAAAAGTTAATAAAGCTCAACATGCATAACTGATCACCACTTTAATACAAATAAAAAAGTGAAAGCATGGTTTAGCTTTACAAATAACCAGTCCACCTCTTTCCCAGTCACCCAACCAGAAAGCCTGAGATGCTACCCACAGACTCACCATCAGTGGCAGCAATGGTAAACTCATCACCGCAGGAGACCCGGATCACTTGCTTTCCACCTAGCGGTCCCCCCAACAGGTTGATTCCCAGACGCTTCTTGTAATTCCCAACACCCAGCTGCCCACACTTGTTGCAGCCAAAGGTCAGCAGCCGGCCTCGCTCTGAGAGAGAGGCAGAAAGAAATAACCAGGCACAAATGGGTCATGGAACAAAGAGTAGATGCAGCCAATGCAGAGTTCCCTGGACTAGCTTCTGGTTGTTAGAATATGAAAATATAAAGCTAGCCATGTGATCCTGGACCATGGCAGCCAGGGTAACTAAGCACTGTAACCAATCAGATCCAGTAAGTGACTCAAGATTGTATTGTCTCTCCAAGACTTTTTTTTTTTTAAAGAGACAGGGTCTTGCTATGTTGCCCCAGGATGGTCTTGAACTCCTAGGCTCAAGCAATCCTTCTGTCTTGGCTCCCAAAATGCTGGGATTATAGACATGAACTACTGTGCTTGGTCCAACACTGCATGTTTTTTGTTCTTTTTAAAAAAAATTTTAGATTATTTTAGATTCGGGGGTACTCTTGCATGTTCGTTACATGGACATATTGTGTAGTGGTGAGGACTGCATTTTTAATTTATCAAATGGGTACTATCTAACTTAGAATAAAGTGCTAATTAGAGACAACAGATGTCAGGAATTTAAAGGTGTGGTGTTCTCATTAAGAGATGTATTTATCATGCATTTATAATGATTTATAATGTACTTGAATGCCTAACCTGTCAATGATGCAATACTGGATGCTAGAGGGAAATCGGGAAGATGCATATATTCTCAAGAAAAGGGAATACTTGATAGAATAAAAGAGCCTGTATATTAAGGCATGTGGTACCATTGTAAATCAACTCACCATCAATAGCAGCTGTGTGAGTCTTGCCTGGGGCAATGGTACGAATCTTGTAAAAGGACAGCTGTTTGGCTAAGGTAAAAGAGGTTGTGTAGGGAACTTCATGGTATGCCTGAAACAAGGTAAACGCAAAGATTCATGAGGTAAAATGAGGGATAATTAGGCTGAGGATGGAAGAGGGTCATGGTGATCAAAAGGTCTTTCAAGTAAATCATGTTACTACGAAGAGAGTGTCAGGTGCTTTCCATCCCCAACAGAATACGAGAAGAAATAAATAAGCTTAATATATAATCAGAAAATGCAGCCTATGAGGCAGGACTTTCTGAAAACAAAAGTCTTAGATTCTGATTTAGGGTATACAAAACAAGAACTTTCCACCCCAGAAGGTAATTATGTAAGGACAGAATCACTGATATTTGTCTTGGTTATATATTCTGTGTATCTAAGAAAGGCAGGGCAAAGAGAAGTCCTGAGGACTCTTTCCAGCCCATAAACTGTGATCTAATTTCACCTACAGCATAGCGTTTCTCAACTTTGATCCTTTTGAATTACTATTTTTTAAAAAAAATCCTCATGTAAGTTTAAAATTTTACAAAAAATCCAATGCTATAACAAAACAAAAATCAAGTAATGCTAATTCTGAATATGCCTTTTCAAACTACAAAGACACTCTCTCCAGCCTTGCCCCAAATCTGTACTCTTCTCATTGAGAATCACTATTTCAAAGACTGCTTTAATATTAACTCTAACTGTTTTTTTTTTTTTTTGAGTTAGAGTCTCACTACCT
>NW_007251310.1:656969-668503 GCF_000164805.1 Carlito syrichta | reverse complement strand
TCGCCTCGGCCTCCCAAAGTGCTGGGATTACAGGCTGAGCCACCGAGCCCAGCCGATTCTTTTTCATTTAGTCAGAAAACTTGTCTCTTAACTTGATTCCTTAGAAAATGACAAAAACTCACCATACGAACACAAAGAGGAACCTAAGACAATGTCAGTGGCGAATTTCATGATATCCTTGATAGGAGTGAATGGTAATTACAATTAATAATACTATCTAGGATCAGTGATTTGGGAGCAACACATCTAAAAACTTCTGGGGAGATGACATGGAAATATGTTTCTTTTTCATAATGTGAATTCTCTTGCTCTGTGCTCACTTTAGCAGCATACACACTAAGATTGGAATGATACAGAGAAGATTAGTATGGACCCTGTGCAAGGATGACATGAAAATCTGTGAAGCCTTCCATTAAAAAAATAAAAAATAAAAATAAATTCTAGTTCCTACTTCAATGATAAGGTAGAACCTGGATGCCATCATTTTATAATTTTGTGATTTATTTATAAACGTATTTATAATTTTGTAATTAATATATTAACATACTGCAAAATATCACAGAGCTTGATATGTGTTTTTTTTTTTTTTGAGTTGGAGTCTCACTCTGTCGCCCAGACTGGAGTGCAGTGGCCGCTCCCGGCCACTGAAGCCTCGACCTGCTGGGCTCTGGTGATCCTTCCACCGCAGCCTTCCAAGTAGCTGGAATTACAGGTGCGCGCTACCACACCCGGCTAATTTTTTGCTTTATTGTAGAGATGAGGTCTCACCAAGTTGCCCAGGCGGGTCTCGAACCGCGGGCTCAGGCAATCCACTCACCTCAGCCTCCCAAGGCACAGGATTACAGGCTGAGCCACTGAGCCCGGCTGATACACTTTTCTACATGTATATACTTGAACAGCTTCTGGCAGATCACGATACAGACCATTCCCATCACTCCAGGATCCCACCTATCTCTTCTGTTAACAACCATACCCAGAGGTGGTCACAATTTTGACTTCTGCCATCATAAGTTAATTCTGCCTGTTCTTGAACTTTACATACTTGAAGTCATATACCATGTACTCTTTTGAGGCTGGCTTCTTTTGCTAAACACAATGTCTGTGGGATCATAATTTAATCTTAAGTCAAACTTAGTGGTCACTAATCAATAATAGCATCCCAAAGAAATTGAGATGGAGTTCTGACAATGTAGTAAGAACACCAAAGAGAGCACTCACTTCATGGTTGATGATTCCAGACATGCACTGATTCAGACCCAGTTTATTGAACTCATTAAGTCCACAGGCCAGCACTTTGCCTGACTGGGTCAACAGAAACGTCCCATCACAGCCACATTGAACTGCAACAATAATCAAGGCCTTGGGAACATCCACCTGCAAGAAAAACATAAACCAGAAAAAGAAATCCCAAATATATACTCTAGTTTCTCTTCAGATTGTATAATTTTTTTGCCTTTTACTAAATAAATAACTTGCATTAGAAAAAAAGTCCTCCAGTTTTTTCAAAAGTGACATGCTGGGCCAGGCTTGATGGCTCAGCCTGTAATCCCAGTACTTTGGGAGGCTGAGGTGAGTGGATTGCCTGAGCCTGTAGGTTTGAGACCCACCCGGGCAACTTGGTCAGACCTCATTTCTACAATTAAAAAAAAAAAAAGGTCGAACTCGGTGGCTCAGCCTGTAATCCCGTGCTTTGGGAGGCCGAGATGAGTGAATTGCCTGAGCCCGTGGGTTCGAGACCTGCCTGGGCAACTTGGCAAGACCTCATCTCTACAATAAATCAAACAAATTAGCTAGGTGTGGTTGTGCGCGCCTGTAGTTCCAGCTACTTGGAAGGCTGATGCAGAAGGACAGCTGGAGCCCAGCAGGTCAAGGCTGCAGTGGCTGGGAGCGGTCATTGCACTCCAGTCTGGGCGACTGAGTAAGAAGACTCCAACTCAAAAAAAAAAATTAGCTGGGTGTGGTAGCACACGCCTGTAGTTCCGGCTACTTGGAAGGCTGAGGTAGAAGGATCGCCGGAGCCCAGCAGGTTGAGGCTGCGGTGGCCAGGAGTGTGCCACTGCACTCCAGTCTGGGCAGCAGAGTGAGACTCCAACTCAGAAAAAAAAAAAAAAACCTGACATGCTGCATTTAGCAGAAACTATAGGAAAGTAAGGCTTGCTCTATTCTCTTCAGATCTGCTTTGGCTTTGAGGCTACTATTTTCAAGTTTTACAAAATAAAGAAAAAGGTGGCCATTCCAGGTCAACAAACAGACAGCCCCTATCGGTTTGTTTTAGCACTAGGTCCCATTTAGGGAGACTTCTCAGAAAAAACTGGGAAAGGAAAAGTTTCAAGCCATTGCTGCCTTTGTCCTCTGAGATGAAAGGCTGCCTGACAGTTACAGAAGAAACTCAATAGTAGTGTGGGGTCCCAATCTGGTCATTTTATAAGAGGGGTGATAGAGTACTAAGGTAACAGCTAGGACTCCA
Source organism: Carlito syrichta (assembly GCF_000164805.1). Taxonomy (NCBI): domain Eukaryota; kingdom Metazoa; phylum Chordata; class Mammalia; order Primates; family Tarsiidae; genus Carlito; species Carlito syrichta. The sequence continues at coordinate 666,036 of NW_007251310.1, read as the reverse complement.
AATTCTCACATCCTTCCACAACTAACTAGACAAGGCTGGAGGATGGTGGGGGTGATGGATGGGTGGGGCCACGATCGATGTGTACAAAACTGGAAACCTCCACCCTCAGTTTCCACTATAGCCTTTTCAGAAGAGGAACAGCCATTGAGCCACATTGAGGATGGTCCCCACATCCTCAATGTGAAAGAAATTAAATGGTATAGCTGATTTAGTCAGCTTTCCAGTGGGTAAGTCTATGCTCTAGGGTAGGTGTAAGAAACCATATTTTTCATTCAGCTGGTTTTAACTCCTGTGAGCCTCTCAAAGTGCCAGCTTTGGCACCGATGAGAGTTGATATGAGGCTACAGGTATGCCACCATGAAACATATTATGTTTCATACAACATGACCAACTATGTCATCTAGTGTTAAACTGTAGAAATAGGAGAGGAAAATGGCTGTGCTAGGTTAAGAGACTTTATATTGCATTCCAATCCGTTCCCGAGTTTTCCAGTGTATAAGCAGCTATATGTGACTTTTGTGCCACACACACTGATTTTAGCTCTCATTCCTGAGTAAGATGTGACTCCACAGTGTCCACAGTCACTGTACCTACTTTCCTAACTTTTTATGATTTAGTCAGATGACAAGACCACATGGTGCTAAGTCCGGAACCCTAGATTGTCAGTCTCCCACACAGGAAATATTTCAGAAATACCCTGATATGAAGAGTCAAGAAAAGAGGACATATCAACTTGGTGAGACCTCATCTCTACAATAAATCAAAAAATTAGCTGGGTGTGGCAGCATGCCTGAAGTTCCAGCTACTTGGAAGGCTGAGGCGGAAGGATCGCCGGAGCCCAGCAGGTCGAGGCTGCGGTGGCTGGGAGTGGCCACTGCACTCCAGTCTGGGCGACAGAGTGAGACTCCAACTCAAAAAAAAAAAGGAAAAGAGGACATATTATTGGAATCTGTGTGACTTAGATAGGCTTTAGGAAGAAGCTGCTTCTGATTTTACCTTTTGTGGTGTGTAATAATCCTCCTCTGAATCCAAACCCAGCCGTCCTGAAAAACACATAAGAATGAAAATCATTGTAATGAGGGTCTCCTTCCCAATTAAGATATTCTATTAAGACTCTCTTTGATTAAATCAACACTTCTCATTTAGAGGCTGCATGATGTGCTTAGATGCACACAAGCTTGAAGTCAGGTAGTACACCTGAGAAGAAGTGGACAGAGACCAGGCTACCCCTACCATATTCGCCACAGCCCCAAGAATAGACTTCCTTGTTTCGTGTCAGAACCACCACATGATTATCTCCACAGGAGACCTGCTCCACTGGATTGCTGAAGAAGAAGTTCAGCTGCATGGGTTCAAGCACTTCAGGGCCCACAACCTTGTCCACTCCCATGCAGCCATAATAATCTGATCCAAAGGCATAGAGCTGACCTTCATCTGTCAAAGGAAGGAAAACAGAACCCATCAAAGGACTGACTTACACTATCCAATCAGAAAGCTGGGCAGGGCTGGCAATGAGGACTCCCTAACCAAAGATCTCACATGAAACGATGTGAGAAATCCAAAGGACAGACTGTGCAAGTCTAGACTTATTTCTATTCACAGGGTCACATAAAGTGGTAGCACTATCTTGTTTAAAGGACTTGAAATTTTACTGGGGTCAACTCTATTTTATAGGTTGAAAAAAAGAAGTATTCAGGAATCATAAAGTGAGTAATAACAAGACCAAAATTAACCCTTTGCACTTGGAGACATCTCGCAGATCACCTACCAGCAACTCAACCACACTTTTTTACGAAATAGTACAAAATGAATCACTTTTTTTTTTTCTATTTTTGAGTCGGAGTCTCACTCTGTCACCCAGGCTAGAGTGCAGTGCCATGCTCATGGCCACCTTAGCCTTGACCTGCTGGGCTCTGGTAATCCTTCTGCCTCAGCCTTCCAAGTAGCTGGAACTACAGGCATATGCTACCACACCTGGCTAATTTTTTATTTTTTTTAAATTGTAGAGATGAGGTCTCACCAAGTTGTCCAAGCTGGTCTCGAACCCCTGGCCTCAGGCAATCCTCTTGCCTTGGCTTCCAAAAGTGCTGGGATTACAGGCTTGAGCCACTGCACCCAGCCAAATCACTTCATATTAAATAGTATAGCGTTGGAACCAATTATTTTATTGTAATGATATTTGGCTTATAATGGAATTTTGGAAATTGAGGAACTATTTATGACAAAAAAATCAAAATTTTATGTCTTATTTTTTCTAACGTGGTAACATGTGAAACAGTCACTGACATGCATTGCAGGTTCATTGATACATGTTATATACAACAGTAATTTGTATGAGGTTTTCCACCTGGTATTTTTCTATTTGAGCAGACAATGCAGTCTTGTTTTCTTCCTCCCACATTAATAATATGTAATTTATTGTCCAGTCTGTTGTTTGAAGACAATGTTGAAGGACAAACTTGTGATTCATGAAAACTACTTTTCAACTGATTAAGCATATCTCAGTATAAATTCCATTCATGCAATCTGAATGGAAAACTTCAAGGAAACATACAGCTTTGAAAAATTCGTGCTTGCATAAGTTTGTCCTGTATCATCACCAGCAATCTCTTTGTGTCCCCTGATTCCGATGTCCCCTCAGAGGGGAAATCCAAGTGCAAAGGGTTAAATTTAGGTCTTGATTATAATTCTGTGCTACATGGTTGCAAGTTTATAGGGACACATAACATATTTTCTCCTGATCCACCTCTTCTCTGGTACCTACCTGCCTTCTCCCTGCTCACCATCCCCTAATGCTATATAGCAAATTCATGAATATATTTGTTCAATGTCTTTTGGTTCTTTGAATACTATCTTTTGTTGCAAAACCTCAACAAAAACTGAACTTCATTATGCATAACATCCCACATTAAATGCATTTAGGCACTTTCTGCTGATGGCGTACCTGTCACACAGACAGTGAAGTCATCCCCACAGGATACCTGATGGATAGCTCTGCCTTGCAACTTTTCCACATGCTTTGGCTGTCGATAGGAGGCTTTGTCTCCATGACCCAGCTGACCATGGAGTTTAGTACCCCCCTGCATGTTCTATGAAATAAAGAGATCTGGTAAGGCTTTAATTTTTCATGCCAAAAGCTAATCTTAAATATAACTTCATATGAAGAAAAACACTGGGAAAAAAAAGCTGGAAATTTAGAAATTAGAAAAAAACTGGGTAAGGGATTAAACATTTTAATGGTAGGTAGTATAAAACCCCTGCCAACAGACAAAATAGATTACAAAAGTATCCAGGCTGAAATCTTACCTTTGTCCTTCAAGTCTAAGGTGACCTACAGATTTAATTGTGGGTGATGGTAAAAAAAACCTCTTTAATGAGTCTAATCTGATTGCTTTCTATAGGAGTACAGCCTCTTGGAAATTTGTACTAGAAGTTTTATAAATTTTGGTCACAGTATCCCTGAAACATGGAACAGTTATAAAGAATCTGGCAAAATCAAAGAGGCTGCTATATAGCACCCAGATAGTTCTCAATGATTTTTCAACAGTTTTACACAGATAAACAATTCCTTCCACTCAATGATTCAACACGTCCTTATGTAAATGGTTTGTTTTTTTTTTTTCTTTTGAGACAGGGTCTTGAACTCCTGGCCTCAAGTGATCTTCTCGCCTCAGCCTCCCAAAGTGCTAGGATTACAGGTTAGCCACCACACCCAGTCTTTATGTAAAAAAAAAAATTTTTTTTGAGTTGGAGTCTCACTCCATCGCCCGGGCTGGAGTGCAGTGGCATGCTCATGGCCACCCCAGCATTAACCTGCTGGGCTCCGGCGATCCTTCTACCTCAGCCTTCCAAGTAGCCGGAACTACAGGTGTGTGCTACCATGCCCGGCTAATTTTTGATTTATTGTAGAGACGAGGTCTCGCCAAGTTGCCCGGGCTGGTCTCGAACCCACGGGCTCAGGCAGTCCACTAGCCTTGGCCTCCCAAAGTGCTGGGATTACAGGCTGAGCCACTGAGCCCTGCCTGTAAATGTTTTTTAAGACACTTACTTCATTCCACTTCTGGCAGTTCCCCAGGGAGAGTTTTATGAAATAACTGCAAGTCAAAACTATTACAAAGGCCAAATCCTTCTTTCTTTCTTTCTTTTTTTTAAGAGATAGGGTCTTGCTTTGTTGCCCAGGCTGGTCTCAAACTCCTGGGCTCAAGCAATCCTCCCATCTCAGCCTCCCAAAGTGCTGGGAATATAGGCATGACCCACTGTGCTGGGCCCATTCTTTCTTTCAATCAATCAATAGTTAAGTGTTCACTCTCTTACACACTGGGATAAAGCAGTAAATAAGATATATATAGTCCTTGTCTTCACAAATAAGGTAACTGAAACCTCTGGAAAGATGAACTCCCTCAAAGAGAGGAACCAAGGACCTAAGACAAGGTCAAGTAAAGAAAAAGTACCTGAAGTGAGTCTGAGAGGCACAGCCAAAGAGACGAGTGGAAAGCCAAAAGAACATGGCTATTGTAGAAGTCAAGCGAAAGACAAAGCTTCAAGAAGGGAGTGGTCACTAACACTAAATGCTGCTGAGAGGTCGACTAGGTAAACACATCTGTTTAGGCTGGGTACGGTAGCTCATGCCTGTAATCCTAACACTTTGGAAGGCCAAGGCAGGAGGACCACTTGAGCCCAGGAGTTCAAGTCTGGGCTAGGTAACATAGCGAGACCTATCGCTACAAGAAAAATAAAAAATAAAAAAATTTAGTCCAGTGGGGTGGTGCGCATCTATAGTCCCAGCTACTTGGGTAGCTGAGGTAAAAGGATCGCCTGAGCCCGGGAGGTTGAGGTTGTGGTAAGCCATGATGATGCCACCACATTCCAGTCTGGGTGACAGAGTGAGACCCAAACTCAAAAGAAAAAAAAAATCTGTTTTATTTTAGCAATTTATAGGTCTTCTTGTTAAGACCAGTTTCAGCTGTGTGGCAGAGATAGAAACTGCATTGTGAGTGAGGAGGGAGACTGGGAAAAAGACAGTAAAACCAAAACAATCTGTTGAGAGGGGGAAATTCAGAGAGCAACAAAGGGAAATTCTATACAAAATATACCTAGCCATCTACAATCACTGGGGCAGGTCTCAGAGGTTTCCTGACAGGGTATAGCACCTCATTTGTTTACAAGGCTATTTTACACATACTGGTTCCTCTGAACCTCATGGGAACAGAATAATTGAGTGACTTGTTTGAAATTATCTCGCTATAGATGGAAAGTCAAGTCTCCTAAGTCTTCTTTCTCTCCTTCTTTCTTTCAAAAATCTTTATACGTGATCTAATTATGTACCAGGCACTGGGGATACATCAGTGACCTAACCAGACGAAATCCTGTTCCCATAAGAGCTTCCATTCCCTTACCCCATGCTGCTGCTCCTTGAACACAGGTTCAGCTAACAAAATGCTTAGACACCCTGGGCCCAGGAAACATCCAGGCTGCACTGTTACAAAGGGCTTGACTTTCACTTACCACCCAGGTGTACAGCTCCTTCTCCACTGTGACCACAGCAAAGTGGGTATTTCCTGCACACACCTGACGAGCACTACAGCCACTCTTGATGACATCCAGTTTCTGGGGGGTGGATTTTCCACCACCCCAAACATAGACTTCACTGGTTCGTGATGTTACCACAGCAATTGGTGCTTCAGATACAGTGCTTGACCTGTCAACAACCCCCAGAACAAAGGCACATTTAATGTGAAAACAATATCAAAGAGAAATGCTTTCAGTTTGTTCCCTGAGAACTGCCAATTGTGGTATGAGACAGTATGTTCTTTCTCGACAGCTTATTTCAACCCTCTATCATAGCAGGCTTTTTAATTCCTGCCTCAGGACTTCATCACAGCTCGGCCAGACCAGATTCCGTCTGATCCATAACACCTACGTTTTTGACATTCATCATGGGAATGATGGCCACTTCAGTGTGAGGGCGAAATTATGGCTTTCTTCTTCTTAGAAATGACTACCTGACATTTAAGCAGATGCTGGCTCCTGGAAGGATGCCAAAGGCTCCTGAGATCAAATAATGCATTAGCCCAAGAGAGATCCCTGGTGGTAATTTAGGATATATTAGTTTTAACAAGTCTCCTAGCATTACCTTGGTCTCTTTGTAGGTGCATTAAGCAGAGTGACTTTTTCCTCCATTTCTCTACCAAAAGAAAAGACACATGAGTGAAATAACAGGGTTCTATACTGCAAAGATGTCTCTTTAACATATTTCACAGATTGAATCCTCTTATAAACTGTATGCATCCTACAACGTTACAATACTTTTAGGAAAGTATCTGAATACGACCCAAACAGTTACATAGGCCTGGTGTGAGACAATTCATTAAATATTAGAGGGCCAGCAGCTTGGGGTCACTTGCCTTCTATCTTTGAGAGATGGTCCAGGTTGGAAGAGAGATGCTCCAGGACCTCTAATAGAAGCATTTAAGTACCTGATGGACAGATCCCGCTAGTCTATCCACTCACTCCCAAAACTCCACATCTCCAAATCTGAGCTCATTATCTTCTTCCCAAGTTGACTTTTTTTCCTGACTCCCCTACAGCAATCTCTCTCTCCATTCCTCCTAATCAACTGAGTTTAAAACCTGACATCTCTGACTCATTTCTCTCCCTTTCTTCAATATTCAAGTTCTACAGATTCTACCTATACAGATGACTTTTTACACTTACCTCTTCCTTTCGGTCTCAGCACCTTAGTTCTGGGCAGTTCCACCTCCCACCTCTACTATGATAGCACCTCCTAATCAGTCTTACTTAGCTGCAGTTCTAAGTAAGATTTTTTTACTACACTAATTTAACACAAATACTAACATTGCTGAATAACTCTTCCTTAGGTATGCCTCTCATCACATGAAACATCCAACACTTCTCCTTAAATTAAACACAAATTCCTTGGCCTGGCATGCAAGATTCCCTACCCATCTTTCCAGCCTTCCTTCCCTCAATTACCCGCCATGTTCTAGAGCAGGGTTGTTATTCTACCTAAATCATCTATAGCTGAACCACTTGGGCAGTGCTCAGGCACCAGTATTTGTTAAAAGCTCCTGAAATTTTGCACTGATGGTCCCAGGTCTAGAACCACTCATCTAGTCAAGTAGTATTTTGTGTTTCCTGAATATTTCCTACAACTTCCTATATCTGTGCTTTTGCTTATGCTATTTTTTCTGTGTGGAAAACTCTTTGTCTTATATTTTTCCACCAAAGTACAGAGTTCCAAGAAGGTATCACAGGCAAATCTGTAATTATCTCAATAAAAATTTTAATAAAAAATTATCAGTTGAAATATTTCAACAAGAAATTAAAACAGTGAGTATACTGTTGGGAAATAAAAATTTTTAATGTACTTAACTAGCCCAAAAGGGTGACATTGCCTGCATATGCACAGCATATAACTGAAAGGTCACAGTGTTATGCCTAGAGTATCACACATTATTCCAGGCACTAAAAGACTGACTAGAGATCAACTGGAGAAGACTCAGAAAAGATTAATTAAATGACACCACAGAATAAAGGTAATGATCAAACAGCAAATATTATGGAATTAGGTATGTCCTTCATGTATATAAGGGCAAGGCCTAGAACAACTATAGCAAATGTTTGAATATCTGGAGGCTATAAAAACAAAAGCTGGTAGGGAGTAAGGAGGGTAGTAAAGAAAAAATGGTTTCAGAGAATGAAATACAGACTAAGAAATTTAAGAAAGCTAAAGAATATCTCTTCTTTTAAGTTAAGGCTTGAAGCCTCCCACAGAAAGTGAGGCACAAAGGATGTCCTCCAATCTCTAGAGAACCCCTAGCACAGAATAAAACAGGAAATAACCTGTCCAGAGGCAACACAGCATGACTTCAAGAAATGGGCAAAATATATCCTCCTACTCAACCTACCACGTGAACAAATGTGCTAAAACCCAAGGCCCAGTCCAATCCACAGTACTATTCAACAACTGTTCAGCATCTTGTTCCAGGCCCTGGGCTGAACACGTTTAATGCATTACCTTTAATCCTCACCGTGACTCACTTTAGAGAAGAGAAAGCTAAGAAACAGAGACGTTAAATAACTTGACAATGACAGAACTCAGATACAAACTCAAGGCTGTTTAAGTCCAGACACTCCATTCTCTTAATTACTATACTCTAATGCCTCAACTCTGGATTTCAAACCCACAAATGGGGAAGTGGAGGGCCCTTGGGTCATATCACTATAGATCTGGAACAAAACAGCACGTCTAAGGAGATGAAAGTCAGTTACTCTCAAGCAATGAAAGTAGAGAAGTTGGTAGAAAACAGCACTAAACTGGCCAAGTCAGGAAACATCATCCTTCCTTGTGGTACTCTGATCAGGACTCTAACATTGTCAGCCACCACAGGAAAAACAATTGATCGACTTCTTCATACTTTACCTCCTGCATTTCTTCAGAAGGGGGCGATCCAAAAGTTCATCTGCAGTGGGTCTCTGCTCAGGATCCTAAAAAGTAAAAATAGGGTTAGTTTTCCCTTAAAGAGAATGGACCATATGGGATCTAGAGAGGTATCCTACTCCCTAATTAGAAGGCTAATTAGTCAAAGACCATTTTATATTATGCTTTTGTTTCAAAAATCTTAATTATGTCATAACCTACGTTTCATGCTTCTCACCTTAGTATCATTATCACTTGTACATGAGGATGTTTACAATGCACCTTCCTTACTTGTTCAATTCAGAGTGGCTCTCAAACCTCAATATACACGGCACATAAGAATCACCTGAGGTCGTTGTTACAGATAAAGATTTCTGGGTTTTATCCATAGAGATTCCGATCCAGGTGACCTCGGGTGAGGCCCAGAAATCTTTTTCCTTAGGAAACTCCCCACTCCCAGAAGATTCTGATGCCAATGATTCAAGCAACATATTTTGAATCATAATAATAGAACCACACAGCAAGGGAACTGTCACATATTAGAAATACATACTGTTTTTGTGCATTAGGAACTCTCAACTATCTTTCACTGCAGTTTTATTTTGTTGTTTTTTTTTTTTTTTTGGG
>NW_007251310.1:655864-656612 GCF_000164805.1 Carlito syrichta | reverse complement strand
TTTGGTTTTTTTCTTTTTCTTTTTATAGAAGTGAGATCTCTATGTTGCCTAGGAAGTTCTTGAACTCCTGGGCATAATCAATTGTCCCGCCTTGGCCTCCCAAAGTGCTAGGATTACAGGCATGAGCAACCATACCAGCAGTTTTATAAAATTAGTATTTGAAATTAATCTTTGTCTTAAAAAATGGAGTATGATTTAGATGGCAAAATCATTTCACAAGTTAATATTTACAAAACAAAATAAAGTAAGAATTTGTTCACCCAAGCACACAACTACCATGAATTATCAATGCCTATTCTGGGCACAGTCACAAAAACATCCCACCCTAGGGAAGTAGATGTGCTTTTGTGTGGTTTGTATCTCTGCCATACCACAAACACTGAGGCTGGAAGTAGAAACACAAAACTGAAATGAAAATATAAGTAACACCTACCTGATCGAGGCATGCATGGACCATTTGGATCAATTCCAAAGAGTACTGGCTAGAATCAACTTCCATGGCCCGGATTCCTTGCACGATCTTCACACATAGGTTCAGAGGATTCTATGAGAAAATGATGACTTCATTGTTCCTGGTTATATAACAATGATATTATAACCTACCTGTAGGGACTCTGAGGTGTTTTGTGACCATTAGTTAAAAAACTGGCAATAAGCCGGGCTTGGTGGCTCAGCCTGTAATCCCGCACCTTTGGGAGGCTGGGGTGAGTGGATTGCCTGAGCCCGCAGGTTCGAGACCCACCTGGGC
>NW_007251310.1:642004-655822 GCF_000164805.1 Carlito syrichta | reverse complement strand
CCGGAGTCCAGCAGGTCGAGGCTGCAGTGGCCGGGAGCGGCCACTGCACTCCCAGTCTGGGCGACAGAATGAGACTCCAACTCAAAAAAAAAAAAAAAACTGGCAATAGTTCTTCCTTCTTTTTATAACTATTAGTATGCATTATCAAGAAATAACTACGGAAGCACCACCATCAGATGGAATACAGTCAACTGGTCAATGTGAAGATTAAATCTATAACTGTGTGGTCAACAGCATAATTCTTAGAGTATATTGTAAAGCTGATGTATAAGTTTATTGTGTTTGTTTTTAGCATGGCAACACTGTGGTGTTGGGAGTTTGTTTATCATTTTGTCATTTGGAGTGACAATGTTGTGCTTGTGAGTACGTCTTGCATTTTGTAGATTTGAAGAAAGTTAGTGCTATTTGTGGGCTTAAGAAGATGGAGTGTTGGTCAGGCTCGGTGGCTCAGCCTGTCACCCCAGCACTTTGGGAGGCCAAAGTGAGCAGATTGCCCGAGCCTGCGGGTTTGAGACCTGCCCAGGCAACTTGGCAAGACCTCATCCCTATAATAAATCAAAAAAATTAGCCGGGAGTGGTAGCACACGCCTTTAGTTCCGGCTACTCGGAAGGCTGAGGCTGAAGGATCGCCGGAGCCCGGCAGGTCGAGGCTGCGGTGGCCGGGAGCGGCCACTGCACTCCAGTCTGGGCGACAGAGTGAGACTCCAACTCGAAAAAAAAAAAAAAGAAGATGGAGTGTCGGGTGGGAAAAAACGAACACTTCTGACATACTCTTCTGTTTGAGTATGACAGAGAATTAATGGAAGAGGAGGCAGCTCGAAACATTTGTGTCGTGAGCTGGGGGGGATGCCATTGGGGAAAGCATGGCAAGAAAATGGTTTTGTTGTTTCATTGAGGGCCACTTCGACCTGAATGAGTCTCCACATTCAGGAAGTCCACTGGACTTTGATGAAGACCACTTAAAACAGCAAAAAAGACTACAAACTTATGCATCAACCCAATATAATTGACCCTTCAACTAAAACCTAAAGAAAAGCAAGATTAGCTTTGCTTCTTGGCTTTAAGTACCTCCCCTGCCAAATAATTTGCCTAATCTATATATGCTAATTATGGCTGTACAGGACAGTTGCAATAGATAAGGCAGTGAATAATAATATGAAAATAGGCCAGGTGTGGTGGCTTATACCTATAATCCTAGCACTTTGGAACGCAGAGGTCAGAGGACTGCCTGAGCCCAGGGGTTCGAGACTATCCTGGTTAACTTGGCAAGATCTTGTCTCTACAATAAATCAAAAAATTAGTGGTGAGCCTACCACTGTACTCCCGTCTGGGTGACAGAGTGAGACTCTGACTCAAAAACAAACAAAAAAGATGAAAAAATAGCAATATTATAGTAATACCACCACCACCACCACTTTGAGAGACCATCACAGGCACATTACATATATGATCTTTTTTTTTTATCCTTACACCATTTAAGGAGATTATTATAATTAGCAATTTGTACATGAGAAAAATGGGGCTCAGAGATGTAAAGAAACTTTCCCAAAACCACACAGATGGTAAAAATGGAGCCATAATTCCAACCAAAATCTGACTCCAAAAGTCATTTTTCTTCCACTGTATTATTTAAGAGAATTAGATTATATACCAGAATAAACTTCAGAATTTAGAAAAACAAACAGATCTCATGAAAGTCCAATTAATTATCTTACATATGCTTTTTTCATATACATTATAAGAGAATCTCTGTGAGGGGGATATAGAATATAACCATGTTATGGATAACGAAATAGAGGATCAAAGAGAAGAAGCGATTTGTCTGAATTCTCACACTTTGTTGGTAGAGGTGACTGGATGTGAATCCACTTTAGCTACCCAGAGTGCAGTCCATGAACTAATGGTATCAGCATTACCTGTGAGCTTGTCATTATGTAGAATATCAAACCTTCCCCACTGAAACAGAATCTGCATTTCAACAAGATGCCCAGGTGATTTTGTACACATATAAAAGTTTGAGAAGCACTGTTTTGCACTACGTTGTACTTTAACTTACTTTAAAAAAAATTAAAAAAAAAAGATGTGAAGGCTTTCATTGTCCATAAAATAATGACAATCTTTTAAAAAAATTTTTTTTGTAGAGTTGGGGGTCTCACTATTTTGCCAAGCCTGGTCTTGAACTCCTAGCCTTAAGCAATCCTCTCGCCTTGGCTTCCCAAAGTACTGGGATTACAGGTGTGAGCCACTGTGCCAGCCCAACAATGACAATCTTTAATAAGAGAGAGTGCAATTTTTCATTAAAAAGATCAAAATACTTTAATGGATATTATATAATTGCTATATAATTAGCTTTTAAAATGTTATATAGCTGAAACATAAGAAATAAAATGGCTTTTCCAAACTGCAATATCGCATAGTTGATCCTAGAACCAGTTTTTAATTATAGTGAACAAATTCAAGTACAGTGCTCACTACTTAATTGTGATAATCTCAACAGGGAATTCAAGTTGGAGATTAACTGTGTCTATGGCATTTTAAGAATCTGTTACTAATCCAGTACCTGGAAACAGATTATTTTTACCTACAGTTGATTTATTTCCAAGAAATCAGAAGGTGGGGTCTAAAGAAGTCAATCTGCTTAGTCAAGTTGTACCATCTGCAAGGGCACTATGCAGATAATACAGCAACTTACTGTAGCATCAAACGTCCTCTTTAGGGTAAGCAGTTCAAAAATGACGCAGCCTACTGCCCAGATATCGGACTTGAAATTGTATTTTACTCCTTGACAGAGCTCTGGAGACATGTAGTACGGGGTTCCAACAAGCTGAACAACAAAGAAAACAATCAAAGAATAGCTTCTCTTTTGAGGTAACTAAATTAAAATTTCAACAGCTTAGTTAGATTTCCCAGGAACGAATGATAACAACTATGAAATATCCATCAGTCGATTCCAAAATGTTTTTGGTGAGATGATGCCACTATGGGGAAAAATCTTATTCACATCAAATCTCTTGGGGCAATTGTAAAGGGACAATCTCTGGATTAAAGGCACTGTGGTAACCCGGGGAGGTTTTAGGCACTCAAGGCCTACTAAAAACTTTATACAGATAGACACATAGTTTGTAAAAGTCCACTAATGGGAAAAAACATAAAAACTGGAGTGGGGTGGTGATAACTGAATGAAGGAACTAAACGTTCTAACTAAAATGCACAGTAATGAAACTTTTTAAATGGCCTAGTTTGACATCTGCTATACTAAAACAGCTAGTAAATTTCTTTGGAATTTGAAAAAGATTTTCTGACTTCAAAAACAAATTTGGAAATAAAAATGTCCTAAAAAAAGAGTCATGCCTCTCCAAAGATGAGAGACAATGAACACCTCAGCAGTTCTAATGCCATCTTTAATCAGCAAAGCAAAGCAATTTTCACATAGCTTACATGGCATTTATAAATTTTCATATCATTCCTTCTTTGCATTTAACTAGTTAGAAGAAGTCAAGTCATGGTTTTATCAGACTGTTCTTGATGAGAAAAATCCATATAAGGACATGATTGCTTCCTCAGAAGCTCAATTTGCCCACCATCATACAAACAACTGAGTCCCTGAAGCAGATTCCCACCCTGGATGCTTGCAGGCATATCTTGACATTATCAAAAAACATCATCAGATTAAATTAATTTTATTAACTTACATTTTCAAGTTCTTTTAAGGACAGAGCATTGTGAAACCAGAAGAGTAATAATTGGGTTTTATAATTTCTAAAAGGATAAAATTACCATTCTAAAGATCAACCTGTATCTATTCTTTATCAGTGATCTTTTTCAAAATCAGGTGAGAAGGGAGCGCTTCCGGTTTAGACTGTGTATGATATTAATTAATAGACTGTTCTCTGGGCATCAGCCTTCATTTGTAATACAGTGCTTCTTTTTGAACCAGAGAAGCAATCAAAGCAAACATAAAAGAGATGTCTGACACCTTGAGCTCAAACATTAAGAAATAAAATGAAATCTACTAAAGATCCTAGGCTGGCCAAAACAGTAAAGCATTTTTGTTACTTTTAGAAAGGGTTCTAGCTAATGTTGGAAAAGGCTAAGTTATGAGGTAATGTGCTCAGAGCTGTAATGTGGACAACAACTCTTGAAAGAACACCTGACCATGTAAATGCCTACTAGTGAGGCCGGGAAAAAGACTTCTGAAGACTTGCAGTGTAAGAATGGAGAACTTGCAGGACTATTGAGAAAAGTGTGCAAGATTTAGGGGGTATAGTTATATCTCACAGTACTGGAAAGAAAAAGACAAGGGCAACACATACCGTCTCAGCCATAGAATACTCAGAATTAAGTTTCTTTGCCAGGCCATAATCTCCAAGTTTTATCAAGTTTGCCTTGGTCAGAAAAATATTTAATGTCTTTATATCCCTGAAAAAAAGGATAATGCATATTAATCCCATATAATTGTTTTATTTCAGCCCCCATCCTGCCCAGGGTTAGAACAGAATAAAAATGAGTGTGTTACCCCTGCTCTGATTCTGTTATGGGGTCCTAAATGTTCCATATAATGACCATCACTTTCACATTCAGTTTAATATTGAAGATGGGACTTAAAGAAGTAAAGGCAGAGAATTAGCTTCATCCTTTAGGGCTCTCATAGCACTGAAGCCATTAGGGAAAGCTTAAGGGGTCAGATGAGAAAAATGGTGCTCCAGGTAATTATAATTCCTACAAGAAACACTACCTTGGCCAGGCGCAGTGGCTCACGCCTGTAATCCCAGCACTTTGGGAGGTCGAAACGAGAGGATTGCCTGAGCCTTTGGGTTCGAAACCAGCCTGGGCAACTTGGCAAGACCTCGTCTCTACAATAAATCAAAAAATTAGCTGGGTGTGGTGGTATACACCTGTGATTCCAGCTACCTAGAAGTCTGGGGCAAAAGGACTACCTGAGCCCAGCAGGTCGAGGCTGTGGTGGCCATGAGTGTGCCACTGCACTCCAGACTGGGAGACAGAGTGAGACTTCCACTCAAAAAAAAAAAAAAAAAAGATACACTGCCTCTTCAATTACCACTCCTGAATTACATTATATCAAGGCAATTTTAATATTTGGTGTTAGCTGGGTTCGATGGCTCAGCCTGTAATCCCGCGCCTTTGGGAAGCTGAGGTGAGTGGATTGCCTGAGCCCGCGGGTTTGAGACCCGCCTGGGCAACTTGGCGAGACCTCATTTCTACAATAAATAAAAAATTAGCCAGGTGTGGTAGCACGTGCCTGTAGTTCCAGCTACTTGGAAGGCTAAGGCAGAAGGATCGCCCAGCAGGTCGAGGCTGCAGTGGCGGGGAGTAGCCACTGCACTCTAGTCTGGGCGACCGAGTGAGACTCCAACTTAAAAAAAAAAAAGAAAGAAAAAAAAATATGTGGTGTTAAAGTTTCAAATAATCTGGTAAGGCAAGAAAAGAGGCTACATGTCCAAAATAACATGACTAGGCCATTTAGGTCATCTAAACAAAATCAAGGACTATTTTTCTAAAGGTGACTTCACCGTATATAAAACAAAATGAACTGTGCCTGGTCACTCTGGTTTCTTTTATTGAAAAATGTGAATAAATATATAAATGTGAACAATAAATAAATAAATGAAAGCAATATACTTTGTTACTTTTAAAAAGATATTAGCAACATGCAACCGTAGACACTCAATAGCTTTTAAGAACTATATGTCAACTTAATGAACAAACCAATGAAAAAAGAAACTCAAGTATATTACCGATTACTCTTTGGCAATGGTCAATGATTCACTTAAGAAGGGTATAATGCTGCCTGAGCCCGCGGGTTTGAGACCCACCTGGGCAGCGAGACCTCATCTCTACAATAAATCAAAAAATCAGACGGGCGTGGTAGCATGCGCCTGTAATTCCAGCTACTCGGAACGCTGAGGCGGAAGGATCGCCGGAGCTCAGCAGGTCGAGGGTGCGGTGGCCGGAGCGGCCACTGCACTCCAGTCTGGGCGACAGAGTGAGACTCCAACTCAAAAAATAAATAAATAAATAAATAAATGAAGGGTATAATGATGTGAAAATATTCTTAAAATGGTTCTCTTCTACAACTAGAAGTAAATGAAAACTTCTTTTCTTCCCCCAAAGATCTGGCAAGTTTGTACAACTTTTTTTTTTTTTTTTAAGATGGAATTTCACTCTGTTACCCAGGTTGAAGTACAGTGACATGGCTCACTGCAGGCATGACCTCCTCAGCTCAAGCCATTCTCCTGCTAAGTAACTGGGACTATAGGTGCATACCACCACTCACAGCCATTTTTTTCCTTTTTTTTTTTATAGAGATGGGAGTCTTGCGTTGTCCTAGCTGGTCTTGAACTCCTGGCCTCAAGCAAAGCTCCCACCTTGGCCTCCTGAAGTGTTGGGATTACAGGCGTGAGCCACTGCACCTGGCCCAATTTGTACACTTTACTGTACAAAATGAATAGACTTTTACTTATATTAAAATAACTTAATTACAGTATTAAAAACAATTGCCAATTATTACTGCTCAGAGAAAACATTTACTATGAATTCCAACCAAACTAATACTACTTCTCATAGTGCCTTCAAGGATTTACTGACAGATTAACAAACCGAATTCTAAAATATCTGCCAAAGAAATGACTAAATGATACTTAGCTATTAAAGAGATTTTTTCTAGACAATAAATATGGATAAACCCCAGAAAGTGAAGATCACATCCTTCATTACTTACTCTTTCCTTTCCTAATTATATCAATGGAAAAACCATGACTGCTTACTTAAGAAATAAAAGTGCAGATGGGAGGTATCCAGGTCCAGGGTAAGGGCTGGATTTGTGGGGTGGAACCCAGCCCATACATGTTTCTTCTTACCTATGAAGGATTCCAGCTTTGTGGATACAGCTCACTGCTGAAACAATCTGAAATAGGTACCACACCACCATCTGCAGAGACAAAATCAGTTATATTTGGATTAAAAACAAACATCTCCACCATTTAAATACACACATACATATCCACAAACAAAACAAAGGAAGCTGCAACCAGCTTATAGGTTAAGCAGGCAAAGAAAAAGAAAAGAGTAGGCGTAAAACAAAAACAAAAAACAAAAAAAACAAAAAATGCAGGCACAAAGGCAGGTGCTGGGAAACGCTAAAGGAAGGAGGGAGGGGAATAAGGGGTACACAACCACCCACTGGGTACCATGTTCACTACTAGGGGTGAGAGGGCTCACAAGAAACCCAAATCTTGCCTCTATGCAATTTACTTATGTAGAAAACCCTCACATCTACCCCACAACTCTAATTTTGAAAAAACAGAAAGACTTAAATGTCCACCAAAAAAGAGATAAATAAAAAAATATATTTTTTAAAAAGCTACAAAAAATGTAAAACCCCAAAAAACAAAATAGTTCCAATGTCATTACAAAATATAGTATGGTGAAGCAGACTTGTGGAAAGAAATCCAGGAAGAATGCAGTTATAGAAAACTGGGCATACCAGAATGCAGTAATAGAACCAGGAAATAAGCCGGGCTCGGTGGCTTAGCCTGTAATCCCGTGCCTTTGGGAGGTTGAGGTGAGTGGATTGCCTGAGCCCACAGGTTCAAGACCTGCCTGGGCAGCGAGACCTCATCTCTACAATAAAAAAAAAAAAAATCAGCCGGGCGTGGTAGCGCATGCCTGTAATTCCGGCTACTTGGAAGGCTGAGGTGGAAGGATCGCCGGAGCCCAGCAGGTCGAGGCTGCGGTGGCCGGGAGTGGCCACTGCACTCCAGTCTGGGTGACAGAGTGAGAGTCTAACTCAAAAAAAAAAAAAAAAAAAAGCACCAGGAAATAAAGCCCATAGAGAGTCATGATGCAGAGGTAAAACATTTAGGAAGCAGCAATAGACAGCTTCCTCGTTAAGGTTTCCTTTCTCATGAATATCAGAACCTGAAAAGAGTCTGAACAAAAGGAAAAATACTCTTCATTGTCGGAAGAGTAAATACAGAACTAGAATGCAAGAATTGCTACATTACAATTCTAGCCTCCTTCCACAGAAATATGAATTACCTCTTCCTCAAACAATTTGTCCTTCTGACGAAGGATTTTGTCATACAGGTTTCCTCCTGGAATTAAACAAGAGACAGGTTTAAATTGCTTAATCAAGACCAGAGCTTGGCTGCTGTGGCTAATAGGGTTTTAACAGGTGATACAAGGAAATGAAAAATTCTGCTTTCTCATCATTAAAAACTACTTCTCTCGGCTTTTCACAGGGGTACAAAACTCTTATCTTTCAAGGGCTGTATAAGAAATAGTCCTCAAAGATTCCTGTCCCTAACACAAGAGGCTCAATTTTAAAAAGTAATATTTTTAAAGATGAGAGAAAAGACCATTCCTGAACTATCCAACTAGTAAAATATCTTCAAAATCAGATGGTTTTTTTTCTTTTTTTTTTTTTTTTTTGAGTCTAAGTCTCACTCTGCTGCCCAGGCTGGAGTGCAGTGACATGATTATGGCTACCACAGCCTCAATCTCTTGGGATCAGGTGAACCTTCGACCTCAGGCTCACAAGTAGCTAGGACTACAGGTGTGTATCACAATGCCTAATTTTTTGATTTATTGTGGAAATAAGTTCTTGCCATGTTGCCCAGGCTTATCTCAAACTCCTGGGCTCAGGCGATTCTCTTGCCTCAGCCTCCCAAAGTGTTGGGATTACAGGTGTGAGCCACTGAACCCAGCAAGATGCTCCCTAGAGCTCTCTTCTAAGGAATCTGCAATATTTTTGTAGCAACTCCTCCAGTGTGACTACTAGAACATTTGGATTACACCTGCAATGAAGTTTTTTATATACATAAACTTTTTTCTTTCCACTTCACACTGAAAAGTTTTCCCAAAATTTAGAGTCCACTCCTAGACTGTATCCAACCATTACTCTCTTTATTAATTCTTTCATGTGGAATACACATGAATTTGCTTTTCTCTCTCCTTTATCAAGTAATACAGACTGTAAATGACCATGGTTCATTTTACTTCCCACCTGTAACCATAACTTATACTTTAATGCTGGCTGTTTTTACAACTTCTCTTCCCCTGCAATTTAATAACTCAGTGTTTCAATAAATGTATCATTTGTACTTGCTCCTCTTAAGTACAAATGAAGTTAATTATTTAAAACTTCTGCTACTTCAAACATTTTTAATATCTCATATATTTAGTACTAATCAGAAACAGTCATAATATGCAAGAGTCTAGAAAAGAAAGCTGTAAGTGAAGAACAGATCAGGACCTCTTTAGCATGCAGTTCATGAAAGGTCTTTGGGGGTTCTCTTGTGCAATAAGGATAGCAGCTAGTACAGTATATATAAAATACTTGCTACATACCAAGTACTATGCTATGAGATTTACATGCCCTCTTTTTTTTTTTTTTTTTTTTTTTTTTTGAGTAGGAGTCTCACTCTGTCACCCAGGCTAGAGGGCAGTGGCATGCTCACAGCTACGGCAGCCTCGACCTGCTGGGCTCAGGCGATCCTTCCGCCTCAGCCTTCCAAGTAGCTGGAACTACAGGCATGCGCTACCATGCCTGGCTAATTTTTTGGTTTATTATAGAGATGAGGTCTCCTCAAGTTGCTCAAACTGGTCTCAAACCCATGGGCTCAGGCAATCCTCTCACCTCAGCCTCCGAAAGTGCTGGGATTATAGATGTGAGGCACCACACCAGGTCTACATGCCCTCTTAATACAATAAGCATAGAAAGTAGGTACCATTATCAACAAACTCATTTTAAAATGAGGAAACTGGGCGGTGGCTCATGCCTATAATCTCATTGGGAGGCCAAGGTAGGGGGAATCTTTTGAGGTCAGGAGTTAGAGACCAACCTGGGCAACATTGTGACACCTTATCTTTACCAAAAAAATACAAAATTTAGCTGGCTGTAATGGGTGTGTGCTTGTAGTCCCATCTACTTGGGAGGCTGAGGCAAGAGGACTGCATGAGCCCAGGAGGTCAAAGTTGTAATGAGCCCTGATTGGGCCACGGCACTCCAGCCTGAGTGACAGAGCAAGACTGTCTCAAAAAATTTAGGCTGGGTGTGGTGTCTCATGCCTGTGATCCCAGCACTTTGGGAGGCAGAGGAGAGAAGATTGTCTGAGCCCACAGGTTCAAGACCAGCCTGGGCAACATGACAGGACCTCGTCTTTACAATACGTCAAAAAAAATTAGCCAGGCATGGTGGCACATGCCTGTGGTTCCACCTCCTTGGAAGGCTGAGGCAGAAGGATCACCTGAGCCCAGCAGGTCAAGGCTGTGGTGGTCATGAACATACCACTACACTTTAGCCTGGGCAACAGAGTAAGACTCCGACCCCAAAAAATAAAAATTTAAAAATTTAAAAAATGAGGAAACTAAAGCACAGAGAAGTGAAGTCTCTTGTCCAAGGTTATGTATAGAGCCAGAAGGTAGTAGAACTTAGGACATGGGTTAAGACTCGATTTTCTTTACAACTAGGCGATCCTGCTATCTTACAAGCAAAATCATCCAAAGAAATCAGAGATCAGAAAATAAGGCCATGCTTCACTGTATAAAATTTTTGCTCAGTTATGACCTTTGGACCACTTTTCAATAGGATGACTTTTGCTGAAGACAATATAAATAAATATCACCTCTAAGATTTCATTAAATATCGTATCAAGTGGTGCCGAGGATATCGAATGGCTAACTAATGTCATTTCATGAGGAAAAAACCTTGGAAAAAAATGTAAAATTCAACTGAAGAAATACTTTGAAGATGGAAGCATAGTCACAAGGGAGAATTTGAGTATGCAAAGGAAAATCCTTCCCCTTATTCTCTAAGGCCTGAAATGTTTCTCTTAAACTGTAGAAACTCATTTAAAGTTTGTATCACTGTGTATGCCTTTTCTTGTACTCTTACCCTTAGGTAAGAATGAGAACAGAGTGAGACTCCTAGTCAAAAAAAAAAAAAAAGCATAAGAAAGTCTTGGTGGAGGAAGTCCCAATGAATTCTACCTTACCATTACAATATTCCAGCTCAATCAGCAGGGTGGTATTGTCCATGAAGTGATTGTAGTAGGCAATAATGTTGTCATGCTGCAGCAGTGCCAGAATAACAATCTCATTCAAAGCATCACGACGTTCCTTTTCAGACAGTCGGGTCAAATCAACTTCCTTCCACACTACCAATGAGTCATCCTACAACACAGTAACAGAAAAATCATGTTTGCTTTTTGCCTGGCAGGGAATGAATCCATACCCAGATCTGTAAATCTAGAAAGAAAACTTCCTAGAGGCGCAGACAGACTCCTTTTATTTCTTCTTTTAAAACAGACTTTAGTTAAAGGTTCTGCATACGATTGAACATAATTTGTTGCAGGACTGGGGAATGTAAAGCATTAAGATGTTGCTACTTTGTTGCAACACCTAATTTGCATGATGTCAGTTTCAGGTAAAAATATGCTCTAGGGCAGACTTCAAAGATTCTATTGAGGGCACTATGGCACAGTGCTAGCTATGATGGGGATTGTGGTAGGGTTAAAATATTGAGGAAGTAAAGAACCAGAGAACCTTTATTCACAGCTGACCACAGCTTCTTGTAAAATGAAAATACTAAACTTGCTTCTAATTCTATAAATTTAGACTTCTCTAGGAATTATTTATACTGTCTGGGTAAGAATGTCATACCCCACTTTACAACTCTAATTTCCTGTCACACTTTTATGAATATTTTCCTTCATTCAAGAGAACTTACCTGCAGCTGCCAAAATTTTTATATCTTTCTTTATTGACACCGCTTTCTAGCTCAGTATCAGCCCCACCTCCATAACCTTCCCCATCCATTTGAATGTCTGTTAAACCTTTAAAACTTATTTGGGGAAGGCTCTGATGTGATTTCTACTGTACATTTATTCAATGTAACCATTCCCTTAACTTTCAGAACTCATACACTCAAATAGTTCTCCATTCTTTTCATTTATATACATTCACAACTTAAATGCTATTTGTTTACTAAAGTGACTGTTTTCCCATTGATATATGTTTCTAGAGGTAAAGAGTAGCTTCTAATAAATCCTTTGTAAATATACAGATCTAATAAATATTTTGATACGGATAATGCTACACAGTCTTAGGGAAGTGTGATCAAATTTAACTCAAAGTCAGTAATCAGGTTCAACAGGATAATAATAATAAAAAGGCATGTGCAAAGAAATGTGAGATTTTAGTTCTAATCGAAGATTTACTTCTAACTTAAGTGAGCAAGTCACTGAAATATACTTAAATTTCTCTAACTAAACAATAGGAATACCAATGCTTATATCCTCCTTCTCATATTGAGTGCAAATAAGAAAACAGGCTATTAAGAATAAGGGTAACTATAACATCATTCATTAATGTGGCACCGGGATAACAAAGAACACTTAATTAAACATATTCTCTTGCAACCACCTCTCTCCATCTTTCAGCCTTAAAAGTAAGCTGGTTTAGCACACACACCAGAACTGCAGATGGCTTTCTGATGGATAAATCACCTTCAGCAACCCCAGCAAGTTCTCATTAAATTTATCCCAAAACTAGAGTTTTAAGACTTCTGGACCAAATCTAGTTTATGGTTAGTTTTTGGAAACTGAATCACCACCGCGAGGTTTTAGATGAGTATACATTTTTAACTTGGGATTTAATATTCCATGGTTCTCTCTAAAGAATGTGCATAGGTGCAAATGTGGATGGGGGTTGGAGGGGAGATTACTTTGCCTACATTAGATTCTCAAAGGGGTCCTTTGAGTCTCCCCAAAAGTTAAGAACTAATGGTTTACCAGGTATCAAGGAAGTATTTCCCATGCATAAACCCTGCAGGATAAACACTGATGAAGAAACCTACACACAAAGGGTCTTCTCAATGATCTTCAAGCCTACAACTGAGAGATCATTTCCAAACTTAAAGATAACAGGCCGGAAGCAGTGGCTCAAGCCTGTAATCCCAGCACTCTGGGAAGCCAAGAGAAGAGGATTGCTTGAGCTCATGGATTCGAGACCAGCCTGGGCAACTTGGCGAGACCTAGTCTCTACAATAAATCAAAAAATTGGGCCAGGTGTGGCAGCGCGCGCCTGTAGTTCCAGCTACTTGAAAGGCTGAGGCGAGGGATTTCCTGAGCCCAGCAGGCCGAGGCTGCGCTGTGAGCATGCCACTGCGCTCCAGCCTGGACGACAGAGTGAGACTTCGACTCAAAAAAAGAAAAAAGAAAAAAAGGTGATGGCAAATGTAGTGGAGCTGCCACTGGTGTGGGAATTTGGAAGCTATGCCCCTTCTCCCCACTCAGACGCTGCAGAGCAACCCAGCGTGAGAGGAAGCCTTGGCAATACCTCACATTTGTATACCACTTTAATTTACAGTCTGCAAAGCATCTTCACTTGAGTCTCAAGATAATCTTTAAAAATCCACCCTGGGCAAAACAGCCAGGGCTCGTCTCTACCAAAAACGATAAAAGTAGCTGGGTGTGGAGGCGTCTGTACTCCCAGATACTTGGGAGGCTGAGGCAGGAGGATCGCTTGGCCAGGAGTTTAAGGCTGCAGTGAAATATGATCAGACCCCTGCACGGCAGCCTGGGCGACAGAGAGCCTGTCTCAAAACAAGGCGAGCCCTTAAAAAAATAAAGGTTTCAAGGCAGGCATCACGAATCCCATTTTGCAGATGGGGCCACTAACGCTCACAGACGGTTCGCTCGGTGACTTGCTCGGTTCCTGGGTTCAACAAAGTGACCGATTCCTAGCGCAGGTGAGCTGGAAGCGGGGCGGGACCCTGCGCCTCAACCCCGCGGCGCG
>NW_007251310.1:624295-641780 GCF_000164805.1 Carlito syrichta | reverse complement strand
CAGCCGCGGGCCCCGGGACCGCCCTGCGGGTCCCCGGTCGCGCTACGCCCCGCTCGCTTCAGACGCCGGCCCGCGGCCCCGCCAGCCCCGCAGCCTCGCGAGGCTCCATGGTGGCTCTGCCCCCTGGCCCGGAAGCAGTTCCCGGTGCTTCCGGTCGTGCCGCGTCTTCTCCGCCTTGGTCTGCCGGGAGGCTTAGTCCGGAGACGCAACTTCCCGCCAGCCTCGGAGGCCTTTGACGAGGGCTGGCGGGCACGGGGTAGGGGCCACGTGGAAGCGGGGCTCCCGCGGCGCCGGGGCGTCGCTGCCGGGAAGCTTTCCAGGGCTTGCAGACCCTGCCTGCGTCCTGACCGGGTACCCCAGCCTCGAGGTGCAGAGGCCGCCCAGGCTGGTCTTGGCGTCAGGCCCATCTCGGGAAGGTGGCTGGAGGGCAGCCCCTCCAACGTCGGCGGCGCTTTTCTTAGACAGATGTTATAATAATTATAGTGAAGATATGACAGCAAGCCCCACCGCGGGCCTTCTGCCATCTCTGGTCGTGGGCCTGGTTCTCCCAGAGCTTTCCCAGCCATTCCCTGCCCCAGTAGTTTATCTCACCTTTCTTCCCCCTTCTCTTTTTCCAGATTCAAATTCTCCTGTGTGTTTTTCCAGATCTTTGATCATCTGATCTCACGGAATATCCTTTGGGCCCTAGGTGACACTGGAAATGAGAAATCTGAAATAAGATGCTCTCTGCCCTCAAGTCACTGTGAAAACTGCAAAGCAGCAAACAAAGTCAGCTGTGTGACCTGGGGCCCACTTCACGTCTCCACGCTTGTTTTTTTTTCAGTTGGAGTCTCACTCTGTCACCCTGGCTGGAGTGCAGTGGCATGCTCCTGGCTACCGCAGCCTCAATCCGCTGGGCTCAGGAGATTCTTTGGCCTCAGCCTTCCAATTAGCCGGAACTACAGGCATGCGCCACCACACCCAGCTAATTTTGTTTTTGTAGAGACGTGGTCTCACCATGTTGCCCAGGCTGGTCGCAAACCCGTGGGCTCAGGCAATGGTCTCACCTCGGCCTCCCAAAGTGCTGGGATTATAGGCTTGAGCCACCACGCCCAGCCAAGCTTGTTTTTTAAATCTATAAAGCTGTGGGAATGGGATCTACATCGCAAGGGAAAACAGCCGTTTATTGTTTTATTTTGGCACTGTGCTAGTTACCATGTTTATCCCACTTACTCCTAACGTTATTTCTATTTTACAGAACCTGAGATACAGAGAGGTAAAGTAACCTGCTTAATGTGACACAGCTGGTAAGAGGAGCCAGGAAATCAAGCCGTTTGGCTCCAGTGCCATGATAGAATGGAATGTGATGCAGTTAAGAGAAGACCATGTGGCTGGAGCAGAGTACATGTGACATAAAAGCAGGAGATAGGGCCTCTATGTTTTGCATACAGAGTTTGGTGTTTCCTATGGGCAGTGGAAAATTATTGGAGTTTGTTGTTTGTTTTTTTTGAGTTGGAGTCTCACTCTGTCACCCAGGCTGGAGTGCGGTGGCATGCTCATGACCACTGCAGCCTTGACCTGCTGGGCTCAGATGATCATTCTGGCTCATCTTTCCAAGTAGCTAGAACTACAGGCATGTGCCACCACGCTTGGTGAATTTTTTGATTTATTGTAGAGACGAAGTCTTGCCATGTTGCTTAGGCTGGTCTCAAACCCCTCAGCTCAGGCGATCCTCTCACTTCCGCCTCCCAAAGTGATGGGATTACAGGCATGAGTCTGGCCAGATTATTGGAGATTTTGAAGCAGAGTGATATGTTCTGATTTGCTGGGGATGTCCCAGTTTACACTTTTTCCCCCTAGCATAATGAATAAAGCCTTCTTTTGCTCAGGTGCCCAGCTCAGACAGTAAACAATATGGTCACCATAAAGAAGACCAAAATTATGTTTTACAAAAACTCTGATGACAATGTGGAGGTCAAAGGCTGGAAGCAGGGAGACCAGGGAAGAGGCAATTGACTTTCTATGAAGAGGCA
Organism: Carlito syrichta; assembly: GCF_000164805.1. Taxonomy (NCBI): domain Eukaryota; kingdom Metazoa; phylum Chordata; class Mammalia; order Primates; family Tarsiidae; genus Carlito; species Carlito syrichta. Next base: position 639,768 of record NW_007251310.1, on the reverse strand, counting down.
GAGAGAGAATATCAGTGAATGAAGAGGTCCAGATTTCTAAACTCCATCTGAGGAACATTTAGAGCTTTCTGATCAGTTGGAATATGGTTGGTGAGGTGCATGTCAGGGTTTGAGACTCACTACTAGGTTTTTAGGTAGGTGGGGTAACAAATACCAGAGGAAGACAATTGGTAGATTGGGGTGAGGGGTGTGAGAGCTAATGAGCTCGCATTCCTCTGGTATCTCTCTGCAGTTCATCAGTGTTTCTTTTAACATATTCTCTATTCTACATGACATTCCAAGTCAGGTCTTACTAGAGTACAAGAAGACTTCTGTCTTGATCTGCATCCAGTATTTCTGTTAGTGTACCAGTGTTCAGGATAATGATCTTTTTCATGCTGATGGTCTTCGTTTCCCTACTCCAGAAGTTCAGAATGCTCCAAAATTCAAAACTTTTTGGGTGCTGACATGAAGTGCCACAAGTGAAAAGTTCTACACCTGACCACATGTGTAAGGTGGTAGTCAAAACGCAGGTGCACAACACAGTTTATTCAGCATCACAAAGTGAAAAAAGACCCTCCCAACCCCCTTCACTGTGTGTATTTTTGTTTTTGCATATTCCCTGTAAAGATATTGTTGAAAATGTCAAAAAAGGCCTGTACCCTATGGATAACAGTGATAAGAAAAAGAGGAAGCCCAGCCTGGGCAACATAGCAAGACCTCATCTCTACAAAAAAAGAAAATTATTATTATTATTATTATTTTTTGACTTGGAGTCTCACTCAGTTGCCCAGACTGGAGTGTAGTGGCTGCTCCCGGCCACCGCAGCCTCGACCTGCTGGGCTCCGGCGATCCTTCCACCTCAGCCTTCCAAGTAGCTGGAATTACAGGCACGCGTTACCATGTCCAGCTAATTTTTGTTTTATTTATTGTAGAGATGAGGTCTCGCCTGCCCAGGCGGGTCTTGAACCCGCGGGCTCAGGCGATCCACTCACCTCAGCCTCCCAAAGGCGCGGGATTACAGGCTGAGCCACCGAGCCCAGCTGAAAATTATTTTTTTAATTAGCCAGGTGTGGTGGCACATGCCCGTATTGCCAGTTACTCAGGAGGCTGATGCAGAAAGATCACCTGAGCTCAGGAGGTCGAGGCTGCAGTGAGCTGTGATACCACTGCATGGGCTAAGCAACAGTGTGAGTCTGTCTCAAAAAAAAAAGGTAGCAGCTGGGCTCGGTGGCTCAGCCTGTAATCCCGCACCTTTGGGAGGCTGAGGTGAGTGGATTGCCTGAGCCTGCGGGTTCAAGACCTGCCTGGGCAACTTGGCAAGACCTCATCTCTACAATAAATCAAAAATTAGCCAGGCGTGGTAACGCGCGCCTGTAGTTCCAGCTACTTGGAAGGCTGAGGCAGAAGGGTCGCCGGAGCCCAGCGGGTGGAGGCTGCAGTGGCTGGGAGCGGCCACTGCACTCCAGTCTGGGCAACAGAGTGAGACTCCAACTCAAAAAAAAAAAAACAAAAAACAAGGTAGCATTATGTTTGTAGCACACAAAATCAAAATGTTGGAGAAAGTGGACAGCAGTGTAAGTGTGAAATAGCTTATAGAAGAGTATGGTGTTGGAATGACCACCATATATGATTTGAAGAAACAAAAGAGTAAACTGTTGAAGTTATATGCTGAAAGTGATGAGCAGAAGTTAATGAAAAATAGGAAAACACTATATGAAGCTAAAATGAAAATCTCAATCTTGTATTTAAAAAGAGAACCCATCACTATCACAGTGAACTCATGCCACTTAATGATATGATGATGAAATAAGCAAAGATCAATCACAAACTAAAGGGAATTACAAAAATTCAACAGGCTGGTTACAGAAATTTAAGAAAAGACATGGCATTCAATTTTTTTTTTTTTTTTTTTTGAGTCAGGGTCTCACTCTGTCACCCTGGCTGTATCACGGCTCACTGCAGCATCGACCTCCAGGACTACAGGTGTGTGCCACCATGCCTGGCTAATTTTTAAAAAATTTTTGTAGAGACAAGGTCTCCCTATGTTGCCTAGGCTGGTTTGAATTCCTGGGCTCTAGTGATCCTCTTGACTTGGCCTCCCAAAGTGCTGGGGCGGATACAGGCATGAGCCACTGCATCCAGCCAGCATTAATTTTTTAAGTATTTGTGGTGTTAAAGGATCTGCTGACCACAAAGCATTGAAGAAATTCATTGATGATTTTGCCATGGTCTTCCTAATGAAAATCTGATGCCAGAACAAGTTTATAAATCTAAAGCAACACTGTTTTGGTGTCACTGCGCCAGAAAAACACCGACTATAGCTGATGAGAGCCCGGGCAGGAATAAAAGATGGCAAGGACAGAGTGATTGTGCTGGGATGTGTTAATGCAACAGGCATGCATAAGTGTAAGTTTGCTGTGATGGGCAAAAGCCTGCATCTTCACTGTTTTCAAGGAGTGGATTTGTTTTTACTAGTCCATTATCAATGCTAATAAAAAGTCATGAATTACTGGGAACATTTTTTCTAATTGGTTTCACAAACATTTTGTACCAGCAGATTATTCTCACTGCGGGGAAGCTGAACTTGATGACTGCAAGATTTTGTTGTTCCTTGACAATTGTTCTGCTCATCCTCCAGATAAAATTCTCATAAAAAATGTTTATGCCATGTGCTTTCTCCCAAATGTGACTTTATTAATTCAGCCATGAGATCAGGGCATCCTTAGAGTAATGAAGAGTAATCATAAAAACACTTTTCTTGAACAGCAGCAGTGAACAGAAGCTTGGGTGTATACGATTTTCAAAAGGAGTTTAGTGTGATCGATGCTGTTGCCAATGCTTGAGACAGTGACTAAAGACACAGTTCATGCCTGCCACAACATCTGACCTGGCACTGTGTTCAGTGATGATGATGAACAAGATGGTGATTTTGGAGGATTCCTATGTCTAGTGAAAAAAAGTCTGACCTCCTTACATGTACACAAAATATATTCAAAAATACACCTTCAGAGTCCATCAGAAAGCTGGAAGAAGTAGATGTCAAATAAGTTCTTAGTATCGATAATGTCCATTAACTGACAGATGGTTAAATAGCCAGAATGGTTCTAAATCACAATGATGTTGTTAAAAAGTGCCCACAGATGACATGGTGAAAATGTGTGAGGCTTATTGAAGGACTAGAGCAGCATGCATATGTAACAGACCAAGAAATCATGTCAGTTTATAAAATCAGATTTCTAAGACAAAAGCCATTGGTAATGAGGCAGAGGACTCTGTAGGAAACACTTTGAAAAGCTGTCCTGGCCAGGCACAGTGGCTCAGCCTGTAATTCCAGCATTTTGGGAGCCTGGGGGTTGGAGACCAGCCTGGGCAACTTGGTGAGACCTTGTCTCTACAATAAATCACAAAAACTAGTTGGGCATGGTGGTGTGCATCTGTAGTTCCAGCTACTTGGAAGGCTGAGGTGGAAGAATCGCTGGAGCCCAGCAGGTCGAGGCTGTGGTGGCTGTGAGTGTGCCACTGCACTCCAGCCTGGGCGACAAGAGTGAGACTCCAACTCAAAAAAAGAAAGAAAAAAAAAAGCCATCCTGCAAAACGCTTCCTCATCCCTAAAGAACCTACTTCTTGGTCCCTCAACTGCTTCTGATGTTTCTTCTCACCTATTAAAAAATAAAACACAGCATGCAGTAACCTTTTTAAAAAACATTATTTCTTGAGTTGGAGTCTCATTCTTGTCACCACACTTATGGCCACCACAGCCTTGACCTGCTGGACTTAGGTGATCCTTCCGCCTCTGCCTTTCAAGTAGCTGAACTACAGACACACGCCACCACGCCTGGCTATACAGTAAACTTTTTTTTTTTTTTGAGTTAGAGTCTCACTCTGTCACCCAGACTGGGGTGCAGTGGCCGCTCCCGGCCCCCGCAGCCTCGACCTTCTGGGCTCCGGCAATCCTTCCACCTCAGCCTTCCAAGTAGCTGGAACTACAGGCACGCGCTACCACGCCCGACTAATTTTTGATTTATTGTAGAGATGAGGTCTCGCCAAGTTGGCCAGGTGGGTCTCGAACCCGCGGACTCAGGCAATCCATTCACCTCAGCCTCCCAAAGGCGCGGGATTACAGGCTTAGCCACCGAGCCCGGCTGTAAACTTTTAATCAAAACACAGTATGGGAGGTGGAGACTGAAGTCTTGCTGCTGTTTGTCGTTGCTGTGGCTCAACAGCTGATACGGATACTCATGTGATGCTACTGTGTGCTTAGTTCCCTGAACACATATGTACAGATATTTTTGAATTTTTCTTGCTTGCTTTTAATTACATCCTTGGGAATTAAGTCAGGATGATCAGTGTAGTGTTCAAAAAAAGCTAAGATACCTCAATATGCTAAGATTTCCCAGTTGTACATTTTACATTGTATTTTTTTCTTATCATTCTTTTTTATTTTTAAAGATATGGGGTACAATTCAGGATTAGGTATACAAGTGGTCATCGTACAGGTAAAGTTTGGGCCTCCCTTTGGTCTCCACTTCACCTGGTTTGAGATGAGGTACCTTTATTGTTATGTCCCACCTCCCCCGGCAGTTTCCCACTACTGCCAATCTCTTATAGTATTAATTTTGAATTTTTAATTCAGTTATTTAGCAAATACTAAGAACCAGCATGTGCCAGGTGCTGTGTTGCAACAGAGAACAAAATAAACATGGCTCTTACTCTCATGAAGCTTACAATCCAAGTAACAGAAAATAACCAGGCAATTAGAAGTTTGTATAAGGGCTTTAAAGTTCAGGATTCTGCCAGGCGTGGTGGCTCAAGCCTGTAATCCCAGCACCTTGGGAGGCCGAGATTAGAGGACTGCCTGAGGCCACAGGTTTGAGACCTGTGCAACTTGGTGAGACCTCATCTCCACAATACATCAAAAACTTAGCCGGGCGTCGTGGCACATGCCTGTAGTTCCAGCTTCTTGGAAGGCTGAGGTGGTAGGATCACCTGAGCCCTGCAGGTCGAGGCTGTGGTGGCCATGAGTGTGCCATTGGACTCCAGCCTGGGCGACAGAAGGAGACTCCCACTCAAAAAATAAAGTTCAAGATTCTAGAAAGGGTATCTTTCCAAGCCAGCCTTGCTGGGTGAGTGACATTTCCCTGGAGGAATTTCAAAAATGTTAAGTCTAGTGATGGGTAAAAGTATAGTAGAGAGATCATTCCATATTGAGGCTACTCCATCTATATCCTCCTATTAATTAGAAGGCACTCTGAGTTTAGGTATTACCCTCTTGTTTATTAGGATATACTCCAGATTTTAGCTTGGCTTAAATCTTAATTCTGTTAAACAGAATAGATGCTCAAAAAATTTTTGCATGGAAAAACAATGACTTAGAGTCAGAAGTGTTGACTTTCAGAGAGGCTGAATACATTTCAATTGAAGCTTAAAAATTCACTTCTCTGCCACTCTTGCAGCGAGGAACTAGATAGTTTTCTATAACTTAGTTGACCTGAAATTGAATTGTTACAGTGATAATGCATAGATGCAATAAGTTTAACAGATAAAATGTCCTATTACAGAATAGACTCATGCTGAATTCTTCATTATACTGGATATAACCAAACCTAATTAACTGACCTTCGAATCTTCATAAGTCCAGAAACATTCAACATTTATTCTAAAGGAATAATTGACTCTAAAGTGCTTTTGATAAAAAACAGACTACTTTCACATTTTAACAAGGAAATAGAGATGTTGTAACAGCATTGTTGTGAATGGCAGATTCCCAGGGACAACTGAGTTAGTGTAAAGATGAAAGAATCTACCAAAGGCCAAGCAATGTCTTTGCTTTCACTGTATGCTACAGTAGCTGCTAGCTACATGTTGCTACTGAACACCTGAACCGTGGCAAGTCTGAACAGAGAGCTTAAAATGCACACTGGACTTCAGAGATTTATATAACAATGAAAAATATGTTTTTATATTAACTACATGTTGAAATAATATTTTGGGTATATTAGGTTAAATGTATTATTAAAATTAATTTTACCTCTTTTTTTTTTTTTTTGAGTTGGAGTCTCACTCTGTCACCCAGACTGGAGTGCAGTGGCTGCTCCCGGCCACCGCGGCGTTGACCTGCTGGGCTCCGGCGATCCTTCTGTCTCAGCCTTTCGAGTAGCCGGAATTACAGGCGCGCGCTACCATGCCCGGCTGATTTTTTGATTTATTGTAGAGATGAGGTCTTGCTGCCCAGGCGGGTCTCGGACCCGCGGGCTCAGGCAATCCACTCACCTCAGCCTCCCAAAGGCACGGGATTACAGGCTGAGCCACCAAGCCCAGCTTACCTATTTCTTTTTACTTTTTTTTGAGTTGGAGTCTCACTCCTTGGCCCAGGCTGGAGTGCAGTGGCACGCATGCTCACGGCCACCCCAGCGTCAACCTTCTGGGCTCCAGCGATCCTTCTGCCTCAGCCTTCCAAGTAGCCATAACTACAGATGCGCACTACCATGCCTAGCTCTTTTTTATTTTATTTTATTGTAGAGATGAGGTCTCACCAGGTTGTCCGGGCTGGTCTTGAACCTGCGGGCTCAGGCAATCCACTCTCCTTGGCCTCTCAAAGTGCTGGGATTACAAGCTGAGACACTGAGCCCAGCCTCTTTTTACTTATTAATGTGGTACTAGAAAATTTAAAATTACACATGCAGCTCACATTAGATGGAACACCACGGTAGCAGACTGAAATTAATTTATAAAACAATACATATTAACCATTTAAGTTTGTAACTATACTATTAAGACTATTAAGTTCATGTATAAGTTTTGTTGAATTCATTCATTATTCATACTCTAACAGTAAAACATCAGTGAGAAGCAAAACATTTTGATGTTTACGGACTCACTAATACGTTTTATCTGCTTTTTGGGAGAATGGAGGAAGTTGGAGGGTAAATAAGAGGCCAGCTAAGCACTTTATGTTGGCTCTTAGAAAGCAGCTTTGTGAAAAATGTTCAACTGTAAGTGAAGGGAGAGGAGGAAATGGCCTCTGCCTCCTGGGGTGGGGCTCTGCATGAATGTGATGGGCTCATAAAGCAAGTCCCAAGGGGCTCTAAATTAGGAAAGGCATTTTAGGAACAGAGGGCAAGGGAGAAGTCTCCCTGTAGGAATGACAGTTTCCAAAAGAGAGAAGATACAGAGAAGAAAATACCTGGCTTACAGAACCATATTTGCTCCAAGAATGTATAATTAAGGCTTCTTATTGTATAAAAAACACAATAAACTTTTACTCATATAAACTTTATACACCTGGAGTAAGTTAAGGGCAACATTTTTTTCCTAGTCCATCGGTATCATTTGTCATACTTTAAAACAAATACGAAGGAATTATTTCCAATCCAGATATAGAAGTACTCAAGAATAACAGAAAAATACATATAAAATGGTTTCTGCTAGCTTTTATTTGAGAAAATTTACACAAAAATCCCCAATCCAACATTTACAAGTGAATCTATATGAATCCCATGTGCCTCTTTCCTAAATAAAAAGAAAAGTGGCTTTCTGACAGGGGTTCATGACAATGGCATAACAAAGCTTACTTAAATTGTATCATGCTCATTTATACTGTACAGACCATTTTGAATAATATGCTCAAACATGGAGAAAAGCAGATGACAACCCTGTTTTTAAAGCTCTTGTACCAGTCTTTTGTCAAAGGCAAATACTTCTACTTTCTAGAGAAAATCAAGGTATCATGTCAAATAATTTAAACCAAAAGCACAAATATCTAAGTTGGTAATTTTGGCATGAGTGAAAGGAAGGGACTGGGAAGAATTTCAGATCCTCAAAGCTTAAGTTTAGAGTCACACTTGGGCACAGAAACATAAACAAAATATTTACTTCTCCTGTTGTCTTCTGTGATCGTTTGCCAGATCAGAAGACTATAACTAACAGAGTCATTGCTCTAAAAAGGGGAAAAGGCACCAGTCAGAAATGAAAGAGTATCTTGTTAGGCTAATGGTACAGAATAGGATTTCACATCTAAAGGTCTAAGGATGGATCTAAACCCATATATTTTATTCTCCTTACTTGGATGCATCCTCTGTAATTTAGTATCATGTGATACTACGATGGACTTTCTTAACATCTGCTGCCAGGTTCTCAGGAGCTATACTCATCAATTCTCAACAGTAGATGGCAATGTTGTACCAGCTAAGGACAGATCTACTTTTATGCCACACGAGGAATATACAGGAGTCAAAAGAAGGAAAAAGGCGTCTGGGGTTCACAGTAGCTGTAATACTAGCTTACTTCCTTTTCAATCTTTGTACTTTATCCAGATCAACACACAGTGCTCTCTGATAATTCCAAAATTCTGCTTCTTCACATGCAGTTTTTGCCACCGTGATTAGACAAGCCCCATTACAGGAGGGTTAAAAAGAGACTGCAGGAAGGAAAAACTCCTACCTGCATTTCTGGAAGATGTGGGAAAGATTTAGAGCAATGGTATTTTTCATGACTGTTTATGAACATGGTCATTTGTATCCATTTTCTCTTGCTGATAATAGCACTAGCCTTTAGGCATCTTTTATTCCCACTGTGACTCTCGGCTTTGCTTTCACAACATGAATTTGTAAGTATTTACTCTCTTCATGACCTTCCTAGATGTCTATTTTATGCCCCAGCTCTCCATTTAAAAAAAATATATATCTTAATACATTATATGCCTCATAACTCTTAGTTCTCTAGATGGAACACATAAGGACAGAAATGAAGCCGGTGACTAGCCATGTACAAAGAACAGACAAATTTTACTTATTTTTCCTTGGTGGAAATTATGTTAAAAATTCAAGCAACTAGCCGGGCTTGGTGGCTCAGCCTGTAATCCCGCGCCTTTGGGAGGCTGAGGTGAGTGGATTGCCTGAGCCCGCGGGTTCGAGACCCGCCTGGACAGCGAAACCTCATCTCTACAATAAATTAAAAAACCCCAGCCGGGCGTGGTAGCGCATGACTGTAATTCCGGCTACTCGGAAGGCTGAGGCGGAAGGATCGCTGGAGCCCAGCAGGTTGAGGCTGCAGTGGCTGTGAGCATACCACTGCACTCCAGCCTAGGCGATAGAGTGAGACTCCAACTCAAAAAAAAAAAAAAAAATTCAAGCAACCACACATCTGACAGAGAACTTGTATCTTGAACATACAGGAAATTCTCAAAACTCAACAGTAAAAAGAACAATCTAAATAGAAAACAGGCAAAAGACAAAACACATTTCACTGAAGCCTAGGCGATAGAGTGAGACTCCGACTCAAAACAAAAACAAAAACAAAAAACACCATATATGATACTACTACACACACCTATCTGAATGGCTAAAACAAAAAAAAGTAATACCAAGTGTTGGTGAAGATGTGAAGAAACTGCATCAGTCATACACTGCTGGTGGAAACATAAAATGGTACAGCTACTCTGGAAAAGGAGTAGGGCAGTTTCTTACAAAAATAAATGTATTTACCACACAACCCAGCAATTGCCCTTTTGGGCATTTATCCCAGAGAAATGAAAATTTATGTTCACATAAAAACTTGTACATGAATTTTCACAGCAGCTTTATTAGTAAGGGCCCCAAACTGAAAACTAAGATATCCTTAAGCAAGCTGTGGTACATCCATACCATGGAATATTACTCAGAAATTAAAAGGAACAAACTGCTGACACATGTAACAACTTGGATTGATTTCAAGAGAATTACACTGAGTGACAAAAGTTCATCTCAAAAGGTTACATGCTATATAATTCCATTTATATAACATTCCTGAAATGACAAAATTATAGAGATGGAAAAGACATTAGTGGTAGCCAGTGGCTAGGGTGAGGGTATATGGATGGGAGGTGGGCATGGCTATAAGACAACACGAGGGATCCCTGTGATGAACTATTCTGTCTCTTGTGATGGTGGCCATATGAATCTACACATGCAATTACATTGCACAGAACTAAACACACATATGTTAAAAAAAAAAAAGTTCAACAGTTGAGCACAAATATTTTAATTGTTTAAAATGAAATTTTCTTTAGGCGTTATATACAGGTCAAAGCTCCCTTTTATGAGGCATCACATCCATCACCCTTCTAAGAGACATAAAATTATAAAAAGACATCACCAGAAGCTAGGTAAACATTTCAACTAAAGGCCAAGAGAAGGTGAAGAGTGTTTTCACAAGGAAACCCAAAGAGGACAATCAGAATAAAACCAGCTCAACATGGTCGCACAACTCTTGGAAAAAGAAATGGAGCAGAAACCCAAGCTGGGGAGCAAATGGGAGAAGGAAAGAAGTATGGTTCTAACAGATCATATGAGGAAACCAGTACAAATGTTGGCTCTGGCATTACCTAGGTAACCCCTGTTATTTTTTGTCATAGGTGACTCTAATAATAGTCCCTGTTGTTGCAAAACCAGTCCAAATCCTACGAAGTTAAAAAGAAGTCCCTCTTTGACTTGTTGGCTGTAGGTGGTACCCCTTGTCCTCCCACACCAAAAGAGATCAGTTCTGGCAAGAAAGCTCCAATGTGCCTTGATGGTGCTGTTGGCAGGATGCCTTAGGCCAGGCATGTCCCAGCGATGTCCTGCTGGCTGAGATACAAGGTGGGAGGAAAGCGCACCTCTCTTATTACTCAATCAACTTCTTGGCCTTGAAGAAGCGACGCAAGTAGAAGACCTGCCAGGTGGCTAGTCCGATGAGGCAGAACATTGAAAAGATGCTGAAGTATAGGACCCGGGTGTTTGTTGACTCTAAAAAACCAAAAGCACTGTAAATAAAATGAAGTAAGCCTCCTCAGCTGGCTAAACATTAATGCCCTTCACTCTTTCCCTAGGTCTAACAAAATTTCCGATAACTCATTAAAAAGCTCAGTATCCTATATATAAATGCTAAAAATATGAAGTTTGGTGCCATCGATTTGGTAGAAGCTAACCAAGGAGATAGTCAACTGCTCATCATGGAAGTTTCTATTCTGGAAGTCTCACAAGGCTCATTTACCTTTAGCAGTATCAACAGTGAAGCAACTTTCCTTCCCCACAGCCCCCTTTGGCAACACTGCTTAATGTACAATGGAATTTAAAGTTTGGGGACGGGTCTCTCTGAGAAGTAAGAGCTGCCTTCCTCTCACCGTTGGTATCGCGCATTTCCTCCTCTCTCTTCTTCATGTAGGCAAAATCATTCACAATTGACTCTGAAAGGTCTTCTAGGCGGCGCAGCTCCACCTCCAATGGTTTGAGCTTCTCGACTTTTGCAATCTGGAAAAGAAAGGAATTAGAAAGCCATTCCCTAAAAAACTGCTCCGGCCAAGAACACAAGGCAAGAGAGGATTCTTTTTTAAAGTTGCACCAGATTTAATTCTCTCCTGTCAATCATTCCAACGTATTTAACAATTTGGGCTTCTTCCTTTTCCCAAAAACTATTTGAAAACTCTTTAAAAGTGCTATAATACAGGGCTGCTAAGTAAGATATACTATTTTCCCAAGACGTCTGAGTTTCATAAAGCACTTTACTTTGCTCTTCCACTCACGCCTAAGAAATAATATTATTAATATAGTAAGTGTGAGTCATACTAGGTCAAAAGTGATTTAGAAGAAATACTGCTGAATTCCTAACAGGACACAGAAATGAGAGCATTTATCATAATAGCATTAAGATAATAAGTCAAAATATACAATTAGAGGACTCTGGTTTGCTCATATAAACCTCACAGTAACTGCAAAGTTTGTATCAGCTCAGAGCTGAGATGAATCCTAGACTTCTCCAAAAAGTGTGTTGGTGTTTTTTTTTTAGAATGACACAGTTATCAAAAGAAATCAAGGATCTTGCTGTATGATGAGGAATGAAGGGTTTGAGTAAAAGACATTAACTGTCTTCTGTTCTCAACCTAACCACTGTGAAACCACTAAGAGGATCTAATGAGAGGCATGTATCACACAAGCAAGGATTTCATGATTCTGTTTTATCTTATCAATCTTAGGTTATGATTTGCTTCAAAATGAAATGAACCCCCAGAGACTTCCAGATTGGAAAACACTTATACACCGATTGCTCTCCCACCCAGGGACTCCTGGATAACACTTCTCCACCTGCTTCTTCATTTCCTATGTGTCATGTACTCTCTAGAGAACTCCCTGCGTGTCCTTCTCTTTGTTCAACTCACCAGGCTTATTCTTTGTCTCTGTTAAACGTTGACAGCAGTTACCATGGGATGAATGGGAAGAGCTTAAGGGTAACGCTTGTGTTTTCCTTGCTTATCTATATTCTTCACTGGACGCATGGAAAAATAAGCCAAAATTATTTAAAATAAGCAAGGCTGGGTGTGGTGGCTCAAACCTGTAATCCCAGCACTTTGGGAAGCTGAGGCAAGAAGAATGCCTGAGCTCAGAGGTTTGAGATCAGTCTGGGCAACTTGGTGAGACCTCATCTCTACAATAAATCAAAAAATAAGCCAGGTGTAGTAGCGCGTGCCTATAGTTCCAGCTACTTGGAAGGCTGAGGTAGAAGGATTGCCTGAGCACAGCAGGTCAAGGCTGCGGTGGCTGTGAGTGTGCCACTGCACTCCACTCTGGGTGACAGAGTAAGACTCCAATTCAAAAAAATAAAAAATGAAATAAAATAAAAGTAAGAAGCTGCTATTAAGTTAGGGATATAAAAACTGAATTTATGTTTAAGGTACGTAAAAATGTGGTGATGGATTTGTGATGATACGTCCACATTTTCTTTCACCAAATGCATCTTTTCTTGCAGTAGTAAACTGCTGGCTAGAGTTAATGGTGTGAATGGCAGCTGCAGAACAGCTTCTGGGTATAAGATTTAACCAACAGTTAATGCATTGAGCTAACTTTCCCAGCTGAATGCCCAAATGTCAGGTTTTGCCATTAACCTAGAATCTGTTGACTGGTCTTATATAGGGCTTCATAGCAACAACAACCAAAATTTCCCAAGAATAATACAAAAGAGGCTGGGCTGGTAGCTCATGCCTATAATCCCAGCACTTTGGGAGGCCTAGGTAGGAGGACTGCTTGAGCCCAGGAGTTCAAGATCAGCCTTGGTAACATAGTTAGAACTCGTCTCTAAAAAAATAAAATAAAATTAGCCAGGCATGGTGGTGTGCACCTATAGTCCCAGTTACTCGGGAGGCTGAGGTGGGAGGGTTGGTTGAGCCTAGGAGTTCTAGGCTGCAGTGAGCTGTGATTGTGCCACTGCACTCCAGCTTGGGTGACAGAGTGACACCCTGACTCAAAAAAGAAAACAAAAATACAAGATAGATAATAAGCTGAACCTTAGTCTGTTTAACATTTTCCCTCCTGCTATATACTTCCCCCTACAAAGCTTCCTGAATGAGATAGTATAAAGGAAATGGTATGATACTTCTTAGAGATAAATTATTGAAGGCTCTCTAAATAGAAATTTGCATAAGAGACTGGAAGTAGAACTATGGCTATGCCTCTGCCAGTTGAAAATATTTTTAAAAATTACTTCTAGGCCGGGTGAGGTGGCTCACACCCATAATCCTAGCACTTTGGGAGGCCAAGGTGAGAGAGCCCACAGGTTCAAGACCAGCCTGGGCAACTTGGCGACACCTTATCTCTATAATAGATCAAAAAATATGAGCTGGGCATGGTGGTGCCTGCCTGTAGTTCCAGCTACTTGAAAGGCTGAGTCGGAAGGATCACCTGAGCCCAGCAGGTCAAGGCTGCAGTGGCCGTGAGCATGCCACTGCACTTGAGCCTGGGAAACAGAGTGAGACTCCGACTCAAAAAACAAAACAAACAAACAAAAAAACCCTTATAAATTGGGATCCTACTGTATACATAGTTCTATGGCATTTTTCTATTTAATGAGATCTTTCCAAAAATGCCAGTGCTTATAGATTTATCTCATTCTTCTTACTGCAGACAGCACTCCACACTGCTAGTATTCTGCACTGTTTACTGGATTCAACACCAAGTCTTTTCTACTTCAGGCTCTATACCTCTCTTGATAACAAAATAGTCCAAGTAGGTAGGAAGTCTTATCTTCTAAGGTGATTTTATTTCTGCAACCACATCTCTATTGAATCCCATCTTTCATTCAGGAAACTTTTCAGACTTTTTTTTTTGAGTTGGAGTCTTACTCCTTTGCCTAGGCTGGAGTGCAGTGGCATGCACGCTCACGGCCACCCCAGCATCAACCTTCTGGGCTCCAACGATGCTTCCACCTCAGTCTTCCGAGTAGTCCAGAACTACAGACATGCACTACCATGCCTGGCTGTTTATTATTTTATTGTAGAGATGAGGTTTCACCAAGTTGCCCGGGTTGGTCTCAAACTGGCGGGCTCAGGCAATCCACTCACCTCTGCCTCCCAAAGTGCTGGGATTGCAGGCTGAGCTGCAAAGCCCAGCTATTTTCAGACTTTCATTAAATGGCATGAAGATCTCATTTCTTAAAAACCACCTTTGCGGTCGGGCTCGGTGGCTCAGCCTGTAATCCCGCGCCTTTGGGAGGCTGAGGTGAGTGGACTGCCTGAGCCCGCGGGTTCGAGACCAGCCTGGGCAGGCGAGACCTCACCTCTACAATAAATCAAAAAATTAGCTGGGCGTGGTAGCGCGCGCCTGTAATTCCGGCTACTCGGAAGGCTGAGGCAGAAGGATCGCCGGAGCCCAGCAGGTCGAGGCTGGGCGACAGAGTGAGACTTCAACTCAAAAAAAAAAGAAATTAATCTAGAAAACTTACTCTAGAAAACTTAAACTCCCAGAGTCTAAAACAATACTGAAAACTAACTTGCTATTTAAACCATCTAACACCCCATGGATACTCAATGGTAAATAACAAGTCATGGATACAGTTCTCCGTTTAGTCTAAACTTTGAAATCAAAATAATATTTGGAGAAAATCAAGGAGCAAAAACCTATCCAAACAACTAAAACCTAAGTGACTTAACAATTAAATGCTATTCAAGGAAGTAATTCTGCCTTCCACCCTGAGAAAATACAGTGAGAAGATGACAGTCTGCAACCCAGAAGAGAGCTCTACCCCACCCAGAACCGGAGCATGCTGGCACCCTGATCTTGGAATTCCTAGCCTCCAGAACTATGATAAATTGTTATCAATTTAAAAAAAGAAAAAAATTATTTGCAGGGAAAAAAAGGCAGAAGGGAGATAAAGGAGGAAATTCTTAATTCTAAAAATATTTGGTTGTAGAAGGAAACTGTTATACTGAATCAAAAACTGAAAACTAAATCAAGAAGACCCAAGAGAACAGTAATTGATACATGGGGAAGGAGGAGACAGAAGCCATCAGCACAAATGAAGTTATGAAGTCAGTGGTAAAAAACTCACTGCCAGAAAAACAAGAATTAATGATAAGCATTAATGAATTAATTTTATGATATGTCTAAAACAAATGTACAGAGTTTTTTGTTTTGTTTTAAAAAAATATTTTAAACCAGCCGGGCTCGGTGGCTCAGCCTGTAATCCCGCGCCTTTGGGAGGCTGAGGTG